>NW_026067977.1:5444598-5455547 GCF_014885135.2 Alexandromys fortis
CTCTCTCTCTCTCTCTCTCTCTCTCTCTCTCTCTCTCTCTCTCTCTCTCACATACACATACACACACACACACACTCCTAAATAAAAATAAATGGATTCATTTAAAAATAAAACAAACAAGCAAACAAAAAATGAGACAGGGCCAAGAGAGATGGCTCAGCAGTTAATAACACTGGTTACTCTTCCAGAAGAGCTTCAATTCCCAGCACCCACATGGTAGCTCATAACCATCTACAACTCCAATTATAGGAGATCTAATGTACTTTTAGGTACTATGGACATATGGTGCACAAACATACATGTAGGCAAAACACCCATACATGTAAAATAACATAAAAATTGAAGAAAAACAAACAGAAAATAACAAGTATTGGTGAGGATACCGAGGAACGGGGCCATTCATAAATAGCTGGTGGGAATGTAAAAGGATGCAGCCACTTTGAAAAAACAGTTTGGCAGTTTCTCAAAAGTTAAACATAGAATGCCACAATGACCCAGAAAGCTCACTCCTAGGTATCTGCCAAGGAGAAGCAAAGACAAATGTCCTCATGTAGACTTGTAGGTAAAGGTTCAGAGCATCAGTATTCTCTGTAGCAAGAAAAGAAAAAGGTGGGAATAGAACATGTGCCCTTCCAGTTGATGGATTAAATAAACAGGACGTCAGAATGCACCAATGAAAGGAAATTCAAGTATGATACACAATTCAACAATAATAACTCTTACAATGTTACTAAATCTCAAATACATCAATGTTCAATGAAAAAGCCGGACACAAATGGACACTGCTTTGCATGAATGCAAATTCCTAGAGCTAGAAAACAGACAGGTTGCTGAATGGGGCAAGGGACTGTGTGTGGGCACAAGTTTGGGGGATAACAGGAGTGTCCTAAAATCACATTGTGGTGATGGATGCACAATTTTGTTAGTTTACTTGTTATGAGTGCATTTTATCTATGTATATTATACATCAATAAAGATAAGAATAATTTTTTAAGGATTTAGTTTTATTATTTGTGTGTGTGTGTCTGTGTGTCTGTCTGTCTATAGACATGTGGGTGCCCACAGAGATCAGAATAGATAATTACATTTCTCTGGAGCTGAAACCTGAACTCAGGTTCTCGGAAAAAACAGCAGGAGCTCTTAACTGAGGATCTATCTTTCCCACGACAATTTTTAAAACCCATATCCAGTGTGCTGGTTAGATTTTATGTCAACTTGACACAAGTTGGCATTATCTGAGAATAGACCTGTGGTGCATTTTCTTAGAGATTGATGTGGGGGGACCAAGCTCATTCTAGGTGGTACCACCCCTGGATATCTGATCCTGAGGTGTATGAGAAAGTAGACAGAGTAAACCCTGGGGAACAAGCAAGTAAACAGGACTCCTCCATGACCTCTGCTTTAGTTCCTGCCTCCAGGTACCTGTCCAGTGTTCCTGCCCTGGCTTCCCTAGATGACGGACTTAAAATAGGAACCCAAGACACCCACTCTGAAGCCTTCACTCCATAGATGAAGAAAGGAGGTCCAGGCAGGCAGAGTTATGCACCTAAGATCCTAAATGCAGCTGCTGTCTGGGTATAAGCTCGGCATTTGATCTGTCTACCAAGTCTATCTTTTTCATATGCATTCCTTGCTCATTCAAACTAGAAGGATTTCAGCACAACATTTCCCTTGTGGCTCTTTTTCTCTGACCAGACAGTAGGCTCCAGGAGAGGCTCACCCTTTTCCAGTTTTGCTCACCATTGCATTCAAGTGCCTAATACAGCGTGCAGGGGTAACAGGCTTCTCATTCAACACTTACTGAACTGATGTATGATTGATTGAACAAACAGGCCTAAAGCCTAGATGCTTCTAGTGGTCACAGTGAAGAAATCCCTGCCATGGATTCTTTGCAAAGAAGGGAGACACCATACAAACAGATCTTCAGAGAAGAGCATCACACTCTTGGTCAGGGTGAGGCTGAACATTTGGGGGATTTCATAATGAGAACAGGAAGTATCTTTTGGTTGGGTGGAGAGACTGATTATACCCCATTCATCTCTATCCAAGTCACTAAGACAGACCGGAGCCAAGGTAAAGACCAACACAGCTTCCTCATCAAGCAATTTCTTTACACTTCTCCTTTTAATCAGCTTGTTCAACCAACTCAAACATTTGTCCCTCACCTTTTATTTGTTATTTACCGTGTCCTGGGCACAGTGTTCAGTGCCAACAGGGTGAGCATGAACACATATGTGCAAACATGCATGCACACGTGCCTGCACACACGCACGCAAGCGCGCACACACACTCTCAAATACTTTGCTCTCTTCCTTTAAGAAGTCTATTTTTATAGTTTATTGCCAAACATATCATAAAAGACTATAAATTGCTTCACTGAAAGCCAGACACTGATCCATAGTGTCAAGGACTGAACAGAAGCCACTACAGCACAAAGTCTATGCCTACCTCAAACAGAGGTTGATTGGATCCTTTTTATTAGGTCTGCTATACAAATCCCCTGTGGACGGCTGCAGAGCTTGGTTGGCCCTATATAATTTTTCAAATTCTAACCAGTTGTTAAACAGTTTTTATGCTGACCTTAAATATTCAGTAAAGATTCGGCTTGAATTTGTATGATTCATTAAGCACATGGTTTTCATTACAGTAATATTTAGAGGACTAATTATCTCCGAGTAATCACAGAGTACGAAGCAATTTAAATGTCATTCCCAGAACAGGTTAGAAGCAAATTTACTTATTAAATTATGAATGTTTTACTTCATACTGGCCATAGGATAATTAAAAAATGAACATGACGCTTAATTTCAAATTTACTTAAAAAGATGTGATCGCATGGCTCTGTCTTAACTCATGACTGTGGTGACCTGAATTCCTTTTCTTGAAAAGCGGGAAACCTCCCTTCAGCCTAGATCAATCACTTTGGAGTCACAGATTCTAAACTTCCTTTTCAAGTAACTGATTTCTGGTAATTTTCAAAAAGACTAGGAATGTTGGGGAACATTTTAGAATAGAAGGTACAGGGATTAGGGTTGGCTCAGAGGGCTTGCCTTGCATGCACAAGGCCTTAGGTTCTAGCCCAGCAAAAATGTTCATGAAGAATAGGCATCAGCAACTTTATTTCTCAAGCAGATCCATTTCCTAAGTTAGATAATGAGAACCCAGTATTAGACTGAACCATATATTGCTATTTTGGTAGATTAAAAGAGGATGAAAATTGGCAATTTCATAAGTTCAAAGTAATGACTATATTACACATGACAGTTCTTTAACAATACAAATTAATTATGAAAGATTATAAGTAGAGTTTAAAACATTGCACAAGATTTAGAAAAAGGGAGCTGGAGAGATGGCTCAGTGGTTAAGAGCTCTGGTTGCTCTATCAGAGGACCTGGGTTCGATTCCCAGCACACACATAGTGGCTCACAACCAACCATCAGTTCTGGGGGCTCCAATGCCTTGTTCTGGTGTTTGTGGCACTGCACACATGTGGCACATTTAAACATATGGAGGCGAATCTCCCATACACATAAAATAAAATACAATTTAGGAAAAATAAAAATCCATACTCTCCACACAAATGTAAATTCCATCACATTTCTGTGTATTATCTCCCCTTGCTTTCTCTTACACAGTTTTTAAGAATCTTCATCCTTGCTGGTGTGATGGTACAAACCTTTAATCCCAGCACTCGGCTCTGTGAGTTCAAGGCCACTCTGGTCTACAGAGCTAGTTCCAGGACTACCACAGCTGTTGCACAGAGAAACCCTCTCAAAAAAAAAAAAAAAAAAAGAATTTACATTTTCAATTTGTTGACTTATTTGTATCTATTCTTAACTCACCAGCTAAATCCACTATAATTTATGCATTCCTGTACTTAGACTGCTTTTAGTTTTTAATTTTTTTATTTTATTGTATTATGTTACATGTGTGTTTTATTGTACTGTGTTGGATGTATATATTATTGTATTGTGTATGCATATTTTATTGCATTATGTTGCATGTGTATTTTATTGTATGTGCATTTTATTGCATTATGTTGTATGTGTATTTTTTGTCTTGCCTTCATGTATTTGCATGTGCCCTGTGGGTGCTGGGGATTGAACCTGGGTCCTCTGGAAGAGCAGCCCGTGCTTTTAACCATTGAACTATCTCTCCGGCCCCACTTCTAGTTTTTTCATATTTCAAATGGTATTAAGATGAGCATGATTGGAATTGCTAAGAAAAATCTGGCCACTATAATGTTGTTTTTTAAAAAAACTATGTCTCTTTATAAATTTCCAACATTCAGGTTTTTTAATCAAGTAAATTATGAGGACTACTCCTGAATATCAGGAGACAGAAGTCTTATACATTTGCTATGTTATTCACTGTTTCTTTTACAAATTGATATCCTATACAATTCATAATAATAACATAGTAATGTTCAAACTCACAGTCTCCATAAGGACAACATAATAATGTTCAAGTTCACAGCCTCCTCCCAGACTTTCCACTGAACTCATAATTAAAGTGTCGGGATTCATTCCTGTCCTCAAAAACAGGTTTTTTTTGTGTGTGTGCTTCGATTAAAAACTCTACTTTATAGATCTTAATTCTCATATCTCACTTCAGTAGCAAAATAAATCTGTAAGGGAAGGAAAAAAGTACATGTTTACAACGTAAGATCTGTTCTTATTAGCTTGGCAGAGACAACAGGGTTACTTTCATGGGTTTTTTTTTTCACTCTTAAAAATGAATAAATAATTTGAACAGTTATGCAACTGAGAGTTTTAAACCTTTCTCCTGGATTATCGATGTTATAGTTCATGAATTTTAAAGAGCTTTATTTTTGTGTGATTGAAATTATACATTCTTTGTTCAGTTAGTTTCTTCTCCCCAGACAGTCTCATGCATCCTAGGCTGGCCGCCAACTCATTATGTAGCCAAGGCTGATCTTGAACTTCTTTATTTAATTAAAATATAACTACATCATTTTCCTCTTCCCTCTCCCCCTTCCAACCCCTCCTATGTTGCCCTCCTGATTCCTATTCTTTAACTATTTTTACATAGATATATATGTGGGTAAATATATAAATGCAAGCTGTTGAATCCTTTTGGTGTTGCTTGTATGTGTTTTTTAGGTTTGACATCTTAGGATTGGATAACTATTTAGAGGGTACATTTCTGGTGAAGGCTAATTCTCTCTCTCTCTCTCTCTCTCTCTCTCTCTCTCTCTCTCTCTCCAATTTTTGATTGCCTAGAACTCTTCATCTAGGGGTGGGGTCCTGTGTGATTTCCCCATCCTTGTTGGCATGTCAACTGGTTTTGCCATTTGTTGTGACTTCATGGGTGCAAATTTAAGTCATGCACAAAAGACTCAATCTTGAAGTAGACTTCCTGGTCTGCTGGCTCTTACAGTCTTTCTGCCCATCATTTGCTATGTTCCTTGTGCCTTGAGTGTAGGGGGTTACATCATAGATATAATAACTGGGTCTGAGCACCCCACAGTCAGATCTTCTCTGCATTCTGACTAGCTGTGGCTTTGTGTAATTGTTTCCACTGGCAGTGACGAGAAGCTTCCTTGATGTGGGATGAAAGTGACTTACCTGTGGGTGTGATGAGAAGCAGTTAGAATGCAGTTAAGAATTACACTGGTTTAGAAAATTGGCACTAGTAGATTCTTCTCAAAGATCTATGACCTCACTACCACAGTTGGCTGGCTAGTTTTATAGTAACAGGCATGACTTCCCTGCTGACGAACAGGCCTTAAGACCACTCAGAGAGCTGCTGGTTACTGCCAAGATGTCGCTTCCACTGTTGCACCTTTAGGGGTATCTTGCTGTGCTGACCATTGTTGAGGTTCATAGTTGGCCCAGCTGGGAAGGACTCTTGAATGCTTTCTTCCCATAAAGGCTTGCATAGCACCTCTGGTAAGAGACTTTCAAGTCAGAGCCAGCTCTGTTCTTCAGAGTCCTATGTCTGAAGTACATGGTGTCTTTAGCAATAGGGATTCATCTTCAACTTCTGGAGGACAATCCAGGGCAACAGCAATAGCCTACATTGTTTTGGGAGTCTCTTAGACTCCCTTGACGAACAACTTGAGATCTTGACCTTCTGATCAAGATCTCTTTTCTCTACCTCCTGAGTGCTGGGACTATAGTCATGTACCACTTATGCCTGGTTTATGTGGTAGAACCCATGGCTTCGTGCTTGCTAGACAAGCCCCCTACCAACTGAGTTACATCCTTAGCCCTTAGTTCATCTGTAAGTCAGACTCATTTGACATGTTGACCCTAGCCTAGATGTTACAACCTCATTTATGACCATGGAAAAGACTACTAAGCAGTATCAACTTCAGGTGCTCACCAGCGCAACCTGCTTTACTTCCTTGTAAGTCGATAGTCAACAAATTAACTGGAGTTCTAGTGCTCCTGATTCATTTGGGAGGCCATTCTACTTCCAAACAACTCTAACAACGAATATTAGGAAGTTGATAACATACAAGCCTGTTTATTTAATCCAGAACAGAAAGGAATAGGGATATACGTGACATCATCTCTCACTCATCTCCTTTAATCATTCTTGAGGCTGATAGCTAGCACGCGTGATTAATAGTTGGCAATACCGACATAAGTTCGCAAGGCCATCCAGCCAGAATTAGAATGTACTACGCTCATTGAGAATGGGCCAATTGACTTACTGCCCCCCATCTCACATTATATGAGGAGAGGACACTGCATCTGACGTGCACTTGAGTGCTGTCTCTGTGTAGGGCACATGCATACCGAGAAAAGCTGTGCTCTTGGTTTTTTACATTTTTTCCTAGTTCAGTGAAGGGCTAACCCCCCCCCCCCCCACCAAACACATCCTGGGGTTGAAAATGTTTTTGTTAGCAGTTATGCAACCTTATGAAAAAGCAGGGTTTTCTCCAAATTGGATATACTATAAATTGAAGACATTAGTCATAGCTGTGCTTCCCCACCCCCACCCATTTGAGACACATGCTTTAATACTTTTTTATCTTCAGATCGGATTTTAAGTGGTACGATGAAATACCAGAGACGAAAAATTGTCCGTATGAAAACAAAACAGTTTGGACGGCTAATATTTTTAAAGGCAAACTGCGTCAGAGAGACAAGACATGGCAATATAATTTTCTCACATTTCAAGCCCCCCAGGCGTACAAGTATAATTTAACAAAACGCAATATGATGCAGCCTTCCTTCATACGGGCTGCCTGTCATTACGGAACACTTGTCACTGGTGTCGTGCCGCAATCATCTCAGTGGGGGGTGCAGAGGAGGAGAAGGCCTCATCTTTGCCCCCTAAGAAGCTTACGGCACCTTTGGGGAGGTGAGACAAGCATGGGAAGTTTAATAACAGCATGGTCTATTAAATCCATGACATGAGACAATAAGTGCTTCAGGAATATAAGAGCGAATGGCTTTGGGAGAGCCACCGGGAAGCAGCAAGCCTTCAGCGGGGTTTTAAGGCCGAATACGACTTTGCTATGGGAGACGGGTGTGGGACAGGCAGGGTTCTCTAGCCTGAGAACATTTAAGAATGCAGGATTGTGTGACAGTGTCCATAGGGCGGCAACAAGATGGCTTGGCCAAAGTCGAGGGTCTGTAGGATTGGTTTGGTGGTAAGGTGGGACTCCTCCATACTCTCCAAGTGCTGGGCCTTTTGTTGACTTTATTGAATATTTCCGGCAAGCCCGCTATTTCCTAGGCTTACTGGTAAGGAAAGTAAGACACAGGTGGATCATGGGATTTGAACAAAGGAGTAAGGCTAGTTGTTCACTGCACTACGAGCCATTAAGTAAGGCAGCTTCAGGGGTGGCTCCGGGGTCACTGCGCCACGAAGCAGCCTTTGTTTTATTTTCAGCTAAAACTTTATGGTGCAAGATGCGCATGCCCGGAAGCATTCCTGTCCGTCACTTTAATCTCTGTGACCTTAAACTGAACACGATTAGGACTGGGCCGACTCCTCGTGAGTATGGATTGGCTCCTCCCTGGATGAAAGCCCCATGTTTCCTTTGTTGGAGGCCAGAGTTGGTGTGGAAAGGACTCCCTTGGCCTCCTTGCCCGCCGCAGGTAATCAATCTTTCCCCGCTCTTTTATGGCTTGGCTATGCTTATTTTGTCACAGCATTCTCCAAGAAGCAAGCCCTTTGTGTTCAGTTCCAGCCAGGTTCAAATCCCTGCCTTCAGGACATCCTCACTGTCTCCTCTATACCAGGTCCTTGAAGCAGCTTGCAGGGGAATTGAATGTGGTTCTGCACAAAATAGAGACTAGCTAAAAATACTTTGTGCCAGAGAGGCTTAAATAAATTATTTTCACTATGTGTCAGCAAGCAGTAGGTATTAAAAGGACCAAGAGCTGAAGATTGTTTTAGAAACCATGTTTAATTTATTTTATTATTGCTATGTGTTTGTGAGACGGAGGGCAGAAAGGGAGGCACTGCCCACGAGTGCAGTCAGAGGACAGCTTTTGAGAGTCGGTTCTCTTCTTCCACCTCAAGTTCCGGGGATCAAACTGAGAAATCAGGCTTGCATAGCAGCAGCTTTACCCACTGACCCATCTTGCCAGCCCCTTGACACTACTATTTTATTTAAAAATTTTAATTTATTTATTTGTACAGGACTACATTGATGCACTATTTTAAGATGCCTAGAGGAAGTGGTCCAGAGGCAGAAATGAGGAGTCCCCTGAAGACATAGGTTTGAACCTGGCTGTAACTGAACACAGTGGACTTACATGTGCCACAGCACACATGGGGACTTCAAAGGACAACTTGTGAGAGTTCTCTCTTACCAGTGGGTCTCAGGGCTCAAGCTCGGATTCTCAGGCTTGGTGGCAAGTGCTTTTTACCTGCTGAGCCATCTGGCTGGCCCCATAGACATTTTCTTTAAAAGGGCTTTCATAATTTCTTCACACCCCCTTGTTGTTCAGCACAATGTCTTACATGTCGCTATGACCCAACTGTTAAGGTCTGAACATGCAGGGTTTTCCACTAGCTCATGGGTTTGAACACTTGATTCTCAGTTAGCTGTGCTATCTTGGTTGTGGTTTAAGGGGAGAGGGCTGGAGGAAGTGGGTCACTGGGAGTTAGATTTTGAGGTTGCAGCCCAGCCCCACTACCAAACTCTGTTTCATGGTCTCTGAGGTTGTATGTTTCCATCATATCCATCATGGAGAGATGAACTCCATCAAGCCTTCCCCTCCAGAGTGGACTGTCTGCCTCTCAAACCACGAGCCAAAATCAATCTTTCTTTAGGTTGTTTCTGTTAGGTATTTGTCAAAATGATGAGAAAGTAGATAATATGTCCATAAATATTTGTTTAGATAGAAGACATCATAGAACTAGTAACCAGAAGATGTGTTCTCTGAGCCTGGCTGGGTATTGCAAACATAACCAAATGGGGTGATAGCTGCGTGACCTTGAACATGTCCCTTTACCTCTTTGTTTGTTTGTATTTATTTATTTACTTACTTATTTTTGAGACAGGGCTTCTCTGTGCAGCTTTGAAGCCTATCCTGGCACCAGTCTGTAGACCAAGTTGGCCTCAAGCTAACAAAGATCTGCCTACCTCTTCTGCCTCCTGAGTGCTGAGATCAAAGGCATGCGCCACCACCGCCCGGCTGTCACCTTACCTCTTTGAGGTTCAGTTTTCTTATCTGTTAATATGAGGCTCATGGACTTACATGGTATCTACATGGAGATGATAGACAATGTGATTAAACAGCCTTCATTATTATCATTCAGGAGGACATCCATGAATTATCTCAATTAATTCATAATGCCTAATGAACAGTCTTCCATATCAAGGCTGCGCTTAGTGAATGGGTTTAGGAAGGTAAATGTTTCTAAGACAGGAGAGCTGAAGGAAGGTGATGGGAACACACTGGCTAGAAGTGTCCCCAGTGGTGCTAGCGAGGCCCATATCATAGTGGAGCTGAAGGGAGACAAGCCAGGTTGTGATTTGTCCCATTAGCGCCCTGATCTCTGGTGGCCTGAGATCTTAAACAAGCATGAAGTGAGGACTGTACCCCACTTTGCTCAAATCTCACTGATAGTGAAAGTAGAGATGTCACATTTGAGTTCAGGATGCTTGGAGTGTGTGTGTTATGTAATCTTACATACCATTTTAGTTTTATAAAAAATAGTCGTAGTTTAATCTTGTTCTGAAAGAGTTTCAGGTCTTTTATGGATTCATATTGCCTAACCCTTATACCAATCAATATTCCAGAGGAGGATGAGTAGTGAAATTTGTCTGATTTCCAGAGGGCGATGAGTATGAACTCTTTCTTGTCTGGTATTCATATTTACTGAAGCATCATCATCTAGTCTTATTTGCTGAAAACTGGCATTTTGAAACCATGAAACAACATAGCTTCATTTTTTTTCCTGATTAAAAAAAAAAAAAAGGCTGACTCTCTACAGTAAAGAAACAGTAGGAGCCTCCTCGTCTCCAGTGCCCCCTCCGCTCCGTCTTTGTCGTACATTAGAACAGCTGCAATGCTCCGCGCGTAAAAAAATGGCATCAGCTGTGGTTAAATATTCATGGCCACTTGCTATCCAATGCACGTTTTTTGTTATTATTTTTAGCAAATAACAGAGTATCTAATGATTCATTTAACCCAGTTTGCGGACTTCCAGTGTCTGATGTTTATCTGTCACCGACAGGTTTCTATTCTTGCTGAAAGGGAGCATCGAAGTTTTGCTGTTAGGTGGCCGCCCAGCCTCCCGGAAAAGCTCACCGGAGGTCCCCAAGGCTTGGGTTTTAGGATCTCCAGAGTCAGAGATGAGAAAGTGCTGCTGCTGGAGGCAAAGCAAGGAGGAAGACCCTCTGCTCTCGGGGCCTGGTCCCTCTGCAGTCCATGTGGAAGAGCCGGGAGAAAAAGACCAGAAAACAAACCTGCTCATTTTCTTGGTTTGGGATTTTGTTTTTGCCTTTTTTTTTT
>NW_026067977.1:5457653-5507103 GCF_014885135.2 Alexandromys fortis
CTGTATCAGTATATAACATACTATATAACATGCTATATTTGATCATTATTTTATTGCATTTAATCAGTGTGTGTGTGTGTGTGTGTGGGTACATGCTATGGCATATGTGAAGAGATCAGAAGACAACTTGCTAGATTCAAGTCTCTACATCCACCACGTGGGTCCCAGAGATCAAACTCCGGTCACCAAGTCTGGCAGCAAGGCCTTGCCTACTGAGCCATCTTTCCTGAGCCATCTCTCGGCCTGTTTGATCATTTAGCGATGTCAAAACCACCACTGAGAAAGAAGTTAAGCAACCAGCCCAAGATAACATCGCCAACAGAAAGTGTTGGCCAATGACTTCATGACCTCCAGGCTCTCTTTCTCCCTGAGCCATTAGACTTTTCGGAATGTAGAAAGAGCACGAGATTCAGAATCCAACTAGCTTGGCCTGGGGCTATCACTTACAACATATGTAGTCTTGGGCAACTTGATGGTGTGATAAAAATAACTAATGCAGTTGTAATAAATAAATAAATAAAAACCACCATCTTAGGCTAAGTATGAGCCATAGTCATATGAGGGAGATACCTTTATCAACTTTGTATTACAGACGGAGAAACTGCAGCATGCCCAGATCCAGACAGCATGCCCAAATCCCAGAACAGTAGGTCTGGGATTCAAACTAGGCAGACCTGGCTCTGTTATCTTCTAGGTAAGGCAATTTGCAGTACGTGTCTAGCGCAGAATCGAAAACAGGGTGAGAATTCAATAAACGGCATTTACATAGGCAGAATAAACTTTTAGGTTCGGTCTCTCAATCCTCTGTCAGCCAGAGTCTCTTCCCTCCCATCAACTCATCCGTGATCCCCAGTTTCATCTCGTGTATGAGCGCGTGTGTGCGCATGCACATGCATATGTATGTGATGTTGTATCATGTAGCAATTTCCTTCTAGATTAAAACTTTCCCTTTTTAAGTGAGGTTCTTTACGACCCAAGATGTGAAACAACAGAATATTTTAAGACAGAATGTTAAAAAGGGAGATGTAACCCCAGGGTGTCCTGAGCAGTGAGCTCGTTATGATACAGGATAGTTACAGGCAGGTAATAGGATGTTATAAGGGAAGGTGAAATGCTCTATCCTGCAGGGAAGTAAGCAACTCAATAGCTTCAGAAAGTCCATGAAACCAACAGGAATCACTAGGCCCATCCCTCCCCAAGGACATATAGGCGATAAGGAGTGCCGGGGAAAACACTCTCAGATCAGCCAAGCTGCCTGGAAGAAGCAGACCAGCCTGAAGGGATTTGAACCAACTGCGCCTCCTGGAAAGGACTCTCTCCAGTCTGCTGAGCCACTGCAGGTGATGCAGTGCTCTCCAGGCTCCCAGCTATTGTGAGCTGTCACCCATGCTGAGGTGGACTTTGGTGATGCAACCATCTTTGAATTATTTCTGCTATGGTATGGATCCCCTCATCCATATTCCTGTAGATAACCTTAACAAGTTGGACTTTGGTGGTATCCTTACATCACTCTTTGGTCAGTTCCCTATTTGAGGTAGGTAGACATTTATTCATGTCTGCCAAGAACAGTTTCACACAACACTAAGTGTGGTGTGTGTGGGAGGGGGTAGCGGTACTGGAGATGACTCCATGTCCCCATGCATTCTAAAGAAGCATTCTCTACCACTGAGGGATAGTCCCAGATCTACCTATGTAGCTTTTACAGCTCAGAAAATGAAGTTGGAAGAGAAAATTCCCAGAGGTCAGAACACCTCACTCCTGACTTCGCCCTCTGAGCTGGGCAAAGGGAACCCAGTGTGTCTTGACTCTTCCCGCTCTTACAGGGGAAATGGGGATGTGTTCCTTCCTGTTTGGCAGGCTATCTTGAGGGTTCACTGCATATGCAAATACCTCGAGAACGTATCAAGTAGCGTTGCTTTACTTGCTTTGGGAAAGTGGTTTCGAAGCTGCATCCGCAAGTGTATCTTGAGATGAAGAGCTATTTTAAAGGAGGAAGAGCTATCTCGCCTCGTGGTTTCCAAGGTTTCCGTCTTTGTTCCGTCGCCGTGGGCCTGTAGTGAGGCAGAATAGCACGGCAGAGGAGCGTGCAGTGGTGTGAAGCGTCTTACCTCGTCAGAGCCAGGAATCAGAGACAGGAGGGGGGCAGGGACGAGCTCATCCACTGATGAAGTCAGAACCCTCAAACTTCCTCAGATCCTCAGATCTAAACACCA
Source organism: Alexandromys fortis (assembly GCF_014885135.2). Taxonomy (NCBI): domain Eukaryota; kingdom Metazoa; phylum Chordata; class Mammalia; order Rodentia; family Cricetidae; genus Alexandromys; species Alexandromys fortis. Next base: position 5,459,867 of record NW_026067977.1, read on the forward strand.
CTGTACTGGGAACCAAGACCTCAGTGCACAAGACTTTTAGGAGTATAGCTCATATCCAAACCATAACAACGGGGAACCTGAGCCATCTCTCCTGCAGGAACCGATTGAAGGTGGAAAAGTAGCCAGAAAGTTCCATAAGAGGTGTGGGAGTGTGGAGTGCCAGGGGAGCCCCAAGAAGCAGGAAAATTGTTATATTTTTAGGGCTGAAAGTGAGGTGGCGCAGGTGAGAAGGGCTTTGTAGACTCACTGAGGAGTCCACGTTGTTCTGCTCCGGAGTCAGCAGAGTAATGGAGTGATTTAGGCAAATTAATAATGCAGGTGTGGCCAAGGGGAAGACGGAATAAAGAGAAGCAAGTTGGGCTGAGCGTGGTTAGGATCGAGGCCGGTGCCAGAGTAGACAGTGGGGGTGGAGGAAGGAACGCGCATGTCAATCGTTACTCAGAAGACAAGATTGGCATCACTTGACGATGAGTAATTAACGTCTTAGGGTAATAAAGATCGACAAGTTTGATGACTGATTCTTGGCAAAATGCTATAACCAATTTTTAGAAATGATAAGTGAGTGTTTAATTTAGAAATTGAGGTGGTAGATTAACTTAGCGCCTGAGTAAGCGCCTACGAGCAAATCATACTTTTCCACCAAGAACAATAAACATATATTTTATAGAAGTTGAAAAATGTGGCCAGGTGGTGATGGTGCACACCTTTAATCCCAGCACTCGGGAGGCAGAGGCAGGAGGATCTCTGTGAGTTCGAGGCTAGTCTGGTCTACAAGAGCTAGTTCCAGGACAGGCTCCAAAGCTACAAAGAAACCCTGTCTCAAAAAAAAAAAAAAAAAAAAGGCATTTTGCTGTTGGTATTTTTTCTATAAATTTTCTAACATGGTTGTAAATGTTCTATCCACTGTGCGACTTTCTCCTATTAATAGTATAAAGATATTTATAACAAAATATTTGTGTCTGTCACTTTAAATGATAATCGCATTTGGCTTTCCTGGTGAGACAGAACCAACTCAATGGATATATATCACAAAAGCAGGTTTATTAGATTAGCTTAAACCACAGAGCCTACTAGTCCAGGAAAGGCTGTCTGTACACCAGGGAAGATAATGGCCAAGCAACTGCTCGATCCGTGAGACTGGCTACTTTAGGAGTCACACAGTGTGGCACCAAAAGCCTGGAGAATTCATAGGAACAGCTGAGCTCCAGTTCATGCTGAAAGGCCCAAGAAGCTGGGTTCTGATGTCAGCAGCCCTTCCGTCCTGGGAATGCACTCTTGACCTGCCCATGTGTCTTAGCTGATTCTAGATTCAATCAAGTGGATAATCGAGATTAACCATCACAGGCTGGCCAGATTGCCCAGCAGGTGAGGGGCCTGGTGCCAAGACTCATGACCTGAGTTTGATCCCCACGACCACATGGTAGAGGGAGAACTGCCACAGGTAATGTTCTCTAACTTTCAAATGGAGGGCAACCCCCCAAATAAATAAATAATAAATAAATAAATAAATAAATACAAATGTAACTTTTTGAGAAGCCATGCCTGACTTCCAGTGCCTATAACTCCAGCACTGTGAGGAGTGAGGCAGGAGGATGGTGGAGACTTCCTGGCCGCCAGCCCAGCTCCTGGCTCAGTGACAGGTCCTGTCTCAAGGAAACAAGGCAGAGAGCAATAGAGCAAGATACCCAATGTCCTCCAATGGCCTCTGCATCTGTGCAAACTCCCACGGACCTGTGCATACACCGCCCACAGCCTCAGTCTCTCTCTCTCTCTCACACACACACAATTTTATAGTGTCAAAATAAGTTAGTATGCATATACCTTTGTCACATACTATCAGATTTCTTTCCAAAAGGATTGTGTCAATAAAGCTACTAAGTAATATGGACTTATCTATTTTGAATTATATTTCTTATAATGTATTATTATCAAAAACAACTAAATAAAGGCGGGAGGTGGTGGCACACGCCTTTAATCCCAGCACTTGGGAGGCAGAGGCAGGAGGATCTCTGTTTGTTCGAGGCCAGCCTGGTCTACAAACTAGTTCCAGGACAGGGTCCAAAGCTACATAGAGAAACCCTGTCTCACAAAACAACAACAACAACAAAAATAAAACCACTTACTTGATTAATAAAAATATCTATTTTCTTTTACTTTTTGTTTAAAATATATAACTAACTTTGCATATGAGGAAAAGGCAAGGATAAAAAAACAAAAAAAAACAAAAAAGCAATCTTCCTTCTTCTACCAACTACAAATACATCCTCCCCTCTGAGAGCAATCACCGTGGAAACTTTCTTGAATATATCTTTCTGAAAGAAAAAACAATCTCATGAGCCTTTCTTTGCAAGCTGGCACTAGGTGCTATTTATATCTGGCTATTCCGGGTCTCGGATTTATCTCTAGTTCATGAAAAATCACAATATACTCAGCTAGCTCTTTATTGATTGACATTTAATTCCCCTTCAGTAATTTGCTATCATAAACAATGCTGCAAAGAACATGATGGAATTCGTGGACTTGTGTGGGATGAATCCCTACATGTTAAACTACATCAAACTTTGGCTTTAAAAAGGTTTGCGGCGATAGCTTCTCAGCCTTTTAGTTGAGATCAAATGCAAAATGTTTGCGGCAGGGCACACTCTCCTCAGCCTAGTGTTACTTTTTCCTTCCCTACAGCCTTGCTGGTCAAACCCTTGAGTTTTCACCAAGCTTGATGTAGACAAAAAAATATTCTCTCTCCCAGACCTGAGCACCATTTGGACAACGGGAACAGTCACCTTGCCTACTTTAACCTGGTTCTTACGGTTCTCGGGGTACTTGGTAGCCATTATTACTCACTTTATATTTGGGTCCCACATTTTTAACTTTCTCCACAATTTCAGTTCTGTGCTAAATGAAGAAATATTTCCAACTTTGGAGCCCCCTGCTCCGCCCTAGTCTCCCCTGAAAGCAGGCAGGAGTTCCCTTCCCCATGATAGATAGGGGCCACGTGACCAATGACAGCTGGAATTGGCTGTGGAAGATACATTTCTGGCCCTCTTCCATCCCTTCAGATTAAGAGAATCTCTGAGGGGAAAACTGAAGTAGGCTAGAGGGTAACCCAGTGCAGTATTCCTGCCGGCCGTGCTGAGACCACACAAACAGAAGATCTGAGACCACCCAAAACTGGCTGGGACCAACCCGGCCAACTAAGCCTAGCGCTGGGACCAACAAGGCCGAGACTACTCCTAATTGTTGTGTTTCAATGGAGTGGTGTCTCCATGTCATTGGACTTGCAAAATTGTCTGTTCTTACTACATATCAGACTTCATTACACATCCAAAAAATCTCATAGAAGAGCAAAAAGGGGACGCAAACCCTATTTTAGAGAAACCTCTATCAATTTCTGAGTCCACCCCCACGATGTCCTTAACTGATGAACAATCCTCCTCTATTAAAGCATGCCCATACGATCCCACTCAGAATCCTGGCTAAGACACTGTCCTAGCTGCTGCAGGGAGCAGTGGCCACTTCTTAGCCACAGTGGCTTCTGCTGGGATGTTTAGTTGGAGCACCTGGTTGAGGGTGCCCAGAGCACATACCAGCACTCTTGCTGCACAGGGGGCTGGGAAAAGGAGCGTAGGAAGAGTTCGGATTGTGTGCTGAATACAGGGCCTCTCAAAAAGTGGAGACTCGGGCTGGAGAGATGGCTCAGAGGGTAAGAGTACTGGCTGCTCTTCCAGAGGTCCTGAGTTCAATTCCCAGCAACCACATGGTGGCTCACAACCATCTGTAATGTAATGAGACCTGGTGCCTTCCTTCCCAGCAGTACATTGTATGCTTAATAATTAAATAAATCTAAAAAAAAAAAAAGTGGGGAGTCCTCAGGCACAAGGAGGGATTCAGATGCTGAGCAACTAAAATAAACAAGTGTCCATACATTTTATTTATTTTTACTAAGGCCTGGGAAAGCCCCAGGAAATAAAGGTCCCTAAAGAGAAACAGAGTGGCCATGGCAGGTGTAAGCAATGGACTGGCAGAGGTGAAATACAAACTCAAGGGGTGTGGGACCTATGGGAATAATTTGAAATGACACGGGTGTGAATATGACGCACCCCTGGATACTGGGAGATCTGGGAGGAATGCAGAGCTTGCCCCTGTGAACAGAAGGGTTGTCCCACAGAAGGCTGGGTGGACAGTCACGTTCCAACAAATATTGAGGACCTGATATACACAAGCTGCTGCCCTAGGCATAGGAACTACAAGTGAACAGGGCACATAAATTCCTGCGCTGTAAAACTGGCATGTTTGAGAGCAAATGATAAAAAGAGTTACACACATATATTTATAATGACAGTGCTGGATGTTATGAAATAAAGTAAATCACACACACACACACACACACACACACACACAACAAGGCATGGAGTATGACAGGTAAAGCAATTGGAGGAGGCCTCCCAGAAATGGTGACAGCTAAGCAGAAATCTGGTTGAAGGAAGAGAGCAAGCCTTGCAGATGCCTGGCAGCAGAAATGAAACCCAGCGCAAAGGCCCTGAGGTGAGGACACACATACCTTGTTTGGAAAACACTGAGGAGTTTGTGTGGCCAAAGGGTAACAGGAAAAGAGGTTAGAGAAACAATAGGGATAGGGTTTATTGCCGTAAGGTCAAGGTAAAACATTTTGATTTATTCTGAATACTGGACAAAACTTGAACTGAAGAATGGTCTGATTTTGTTTCCACTTGATTAGAATGACTCAGGGTGAGGATGGGCTGCCACGTGGGAATATACGGTAGAAAGGGCAAGGCAGAACCAGAGAAAGCGGCTAGGATGCGGCTGTCGCGGTCCAGGTTGGAGTTGGTGGTGGGCAGCAGCAGGGTAAGAATTTCAAAGAAACACAGTGTAGAACACACGAGAAAAGCTGCCCAGATTTCAGACAGTCTGAGTCCTTCTGAAGGGAGCTCTGTACTGGCAAGAGTTTGGTCTAAACTCAAGAACAGTGGTTCTCGACCCTTTAGAGGGGGTTGAACAACCCTTCCACAGGGTCGCCTAAGACTGTCAGAAAACACAGATAATTTACATTATGACTCATAACAGTAACAAAATTAAAGCTATGAAGTAGCAGTGGAATCATTTTATGATTGGGGGTCAGCAGAACATGAGGAAAGGAAGGGTCGCAGCAATTGGTTGAGAACCACTGCTCTAGACCATGGCATGGTCCACATTGCCCAAACCTGGCATGCTGTTAGTCTTTTTATCAGTCAAGTTTTGCTGAAATACAATCACACTTCCTTGTGGCTGCTTTGATAGAGCTGAATCATTACAACAGAGGCCACACATATGTCCTGCACTAAATATTTACTCTTGGACTCATTCCAAAACAGTTTCACTAAACTCTAACCTAGAAGACCTCTCAGGTTCCTGCCCTGTCTCCTCTGGGTTTCTCCTGAGAGGCAGCAGGTCACACGTTTCGGAAAACTGAAGGAATTCCACATCTGTATATCCCATTACATTTCTCTTAGTGAACAAGAAGAATGTTTGTACAAGATACAAACCACTCTTAATTCCCTAACGAAAGGCAGCCTGGGCTTTCTTCTACCATGCAAACCACTGGAATTTGCAACACAAATAATCCTTGTGTTTCTCTTACATAAAGTCTGGAGCAAAGTGGGGCTGACAAAAGCAGAAATTATTCAGAGACTTCAGGGTGCTTTCTTAGCAATGGGTTCAAGACTCCCTAAGAAAGAAGGAGAAGAGGGGGAAGTGGACAGGAGCAACAGTACAGATCATACATACTTCTGGTGAGCCCATGCCAATCAGACCTTGGTCTTTCCCTGTTGCCTCTACAAACAAAAGCAACAGTAGGACTATTGTTTTGAAAAACCATCAGGATCAACAATGAGAAATCTGTTTCTTTTTTTTTTTTTTTTTTTTTTGAGACAGGACCTTACTATGTAGCCCAGGCTGGCCTGGAACTCAAAATCCTCTGGTCTCAGCCTTCAGAGTGCTAAGATTACAGGTGTGCATCACCATGGCGCAGATGTTAGATATCTTTTCTTGCGTTGCAATTCTTTACATTGCTGACGTCTGTGTGTCTATCTTATTTATATTTTCTAAAAAAGTAGTTCAGAAACAATGTTTCAGATAATTCAAAGACAACAAGGAAAAATCCCCCAAACCTGATCCTCACGTGGATGTTTGCTCCCACAGTGATCCGTATGGTTCCCTGCTGAGCAGCCTCACTCCTCTCTACTTGTGTTCCTTTTACAAATACATTAATGATTATGTGGAAATCCTAAAACAGTTCACTGTTTGCTTTAGGAACTGCCTGGACCCAGCATTTGAGCAGCACCAATACTTAAAAAGAATCACTACTTTCCTCTGGATTTTTAGTGATACAATGTAGTGTACTCATCAATTTTAAATAGTTTCATAGAATATTAATAAGGCTGCTGCATAAACTCATACTTCTGGAGCTTAGCTTTTAAAATTCTTCCTAGAGCACCCTTCTTCAAATATATCCAGGGCTGGAAGCTGTGTGGTACGTGACTGTTCATTTGTGTATACACGCCCATGTTTACTCAGTGCTCCTGAATCACTTAAGACCGATTAATCTATGTAACCATTCTGGGCTGCACAGCAAGCCAGAATACAAACACCACCTAGGAGAAGTAGAATGCTGGTGAAAGAGTTCTAAAACTTGCCCAAGCAACCTTAGATACCTCTGAGCTCTTGGGTTTTCCCATCTATAAAATGCAAGTCTTCCCCTCCTCTACCCGTGTGTGTGTGTGTGTGTGTGTGTGTGTGTGTGTGTGTGTGTAGCTCACTAGACCAAATTATCTTTTTTTTTTTTTAATGTGCATTGTGTAAAGGTGTCAGATCCCCTGGAACTCGAGTTACAGACAGTTGTGAGCTGACATGTGGGTGCTGGGTCCTCTGGAACTCCGGATCCTCTGCATGAGCAATCAGTGCTCTTAACTGCTGAGCCATCTCTCCAGCCCCAAGATCATGATTGGGAATGGGTTGAATACAAATAGATGGCACATAGAAGTTAGTTACCCATCTAAATCATCTTGCCTTATATTGGACTGCAAACTTCCTTGGAACAATTCTATGTCCAAGTAAAAATATGGTTGTTGCTCAATAATGGTCTTGGTAAGAAAATCTTGGAAGTCAGGGTACGAATACCAAGATTTTACTACTAACCTAGCATGGATGATAGTGTTGTCAACTTGACACAACCAAGAATCTCCCAGGAAGAGAGTCTCAATGAGAGATCGTCTATAGTGTGTTGGCCTGTGGGATGCTTGGGTGGCTAGTTTTAGTTGATATGGGAAGACCCAGCCTGCTGTGGGCAGCACCATTCCCTAGGCATGGGCTTCTGAACTGTGTAAGAGTGGAGAAATTGAGCTAAGCACAAACAAGCAGGTGAACATATACACATTCATTTCCCCCCTGAATTTTAAACCAAATAAACCCTTTCTCCCTAAATTGCCTTCTGCTATATTTTAACATAGCAACAGAATTGAAACTAGGATAAAAATTCATAGCAGGTTACAGCTATTTTCTTATAGTTGTTCATGTTCTCCAAGTCCCTCTTAAAATGTAAGATTCTGATAGGCATTTTTTTCTTTTTGAGACTCTAAAATAATTACATTTCTCCCTTCTTTCCAAATCCTCCCATATACTCCTCACAACTCTTCTTCAAATTCATGGCCTCTTTTTTATTAATTCGTATTGCATACAATAACAATCATGTACAAAGAACATATATATGTTCACATACATGTCTAAATATAACCTGCTCAGACTGTATAATGTTACTTGTATATATGTTTTCAGGGCTGACCATTGAGTATTGGTGAATCAATAGCTGTGCTCTTCCCTGGGGAAGAGCATCTCTTCTTCTCCCAGCTTTCCTCGGTTGCCTATGGTTCTTTGTGTAGAGTTCAGGCCTCATGGGCTTTTTCCCTGTTCACTTTAACATGTCCATTGATACCATCTTTGTTCCATTTATGTTTGGGCAGTCGTATTGGTGAGACTTTTTAGGTGTAGCTTCTGACATTACTAGGAGACACAATCTCACGGCAAATCCTGATCCTCTGGCCCTTGCAGTCTTTCAGTCCCTCTTCCTCAGTGTTCCCTGAGCCCTATGGGTTTTTTGTTTGGTTGCTTTGGTTTGGTTTTTTTGAGAGAGGGTATTTTTTTGTATAACAGCCCTAGCTGTCCTGAAACTGGCTCTGTTGACCAGGGCCTCAAACTCACAGAGATCCACCTGCCTCTGCCTCTCAGGTGCTGGAATTAAAGGTATGTGCCACTACTGCCTGGCGAGCCTTATGTTTTGTAGACACACCCATTGGGACTGGGCTCTATGACTCTGCATTTTGATGGACTGTGGTTTTCTGTCGTGGTCTCTGCGTGTTGTAAATAGATGTTTCCTTGATGAAGAGTGAAGACCACACTTATCTGTGGGTATAAGGACAAATGCCTACAGATTATTGTTACGGATTATGCTGGTTTAGTAAATTAGTGCTTGTAGATTTTTCTCCAGTAACCATGACATCACCGGCACTGAGTAGTTAGCTAGGTTTTTCAGGACAGGGATGGTTTTCCTCTTGGTGAGCAGGTGATTGGCAAATTTTCTAAGTTCTAAACAAGATACAGAGTTTGACCTGAAACTTTTGTTCTCATCTTTTCAAGAGATGTACGAGGGACACCAAATCCCTAAAATGTACGGTGCTTCTCCCAACTCCCAAACAGAATATTTGAAGTCTAAAACAATCCCAGAAATTCAAGACTTATGGATATGATCCATATGACAGACCCCAAAGGCCCACTTGGAAGAAGTAGAATCCAGTTTCAAATGCGGTAAAATGATGTGTAACTTGATTATTACTGATGTAAATGGAAATTTTAATCAAGCAAAGGTGCTTCTTATCCCATAAATTAAAAACAGAAAAGAAAACTCAAGAGCAAACTCCCTGTATCAGCAAGTGTGTTACTTTCCTTCCCAGGAGCTCTCTGAATCCTGAGACCCACTGGAACCGCCTTTCCTCTTCTTACCCGGGAGGTGGAGACTGACCAGAGCAGGAACCGTGAGAAAGACAAGGTGTCTACACCACAAACTACACATGTGAACTCAAGCTAGCCAGCAGGTAAATACTTTCCATTGTTCTTAATTTGCTACAAACCTTGCAAATTTGGGATTTGGATAAGGTCAGTTTTCAGATGAACTACAGGTAAAAATAAGAAAGGGAATGAGGGTTAAGTTTTTATATAATCAAAAGCAAGGAGGAAAAAAAGTGATAACATTTATACTCAAGCTTCCCAGTAACCAAGGCAAAAAGGGAAATGCGATGAGTTACCTTACTTTTCCTCTATTAGGAAAAAACAGGTCAATTATTCAAGAGAGACAAATCTTTCCAGACACGGAGCTCTGAAAATAATTGTCACAAGAGGCTTCTGTAAAAGAGACCTCGAGCAATTTAGTGGATGGTATTCTCCAGCTAAGAGATTTTACATATGTATGAGAAGCTGAGTTGTTTGAAACACTCTTTCAAGTGGGATTGGAAAGAGAATCTCTCTTTCTCACACACGCATGCTCAGGCTAATTCCCTACATCTCTGTCCACACATACACGCCTTCAAAAGGTATGTGGTACAGGAGAACTGTGACCAGAGAGAAGCCACAAGGATGTCATTACTCATGTCCTTTCAGAGATGCAAGAGGTGAACTCCCTTTGAAGCTATCAGACAGAGCAGGGCTCCCAGCCCAGCAGCCTCCACACCAAATCCCAATGATGCCTAGTGGCAATTTCATTGCTTCTGTTTCTACTGTTCTTTTTCTTGGGTTCGGGGCTATAGGGTGGCCAGACCAAGTGAGCCTCCATGAAATCACATGCTTCCTACCCAGAGCTTGTCTCTGAGACTCTAAACCCCAAAGAGACTCCCAGGTGCCTGGGTTCCAGGAGGAAAGAAAACACCATTGTCTTTCCCCCAACAAGTTCACAGGTTCAGTATACTGGAGATCTACTTATACTTATAAAGGGTACACCTCAACTATGTGTGCCCCTCTTCCTCATATCTTCTATGTCTTTCCTGAAATTCAGGGTCCCCTTCAGTTGCTACCCAGGAATCAGACAGTCTGCCTTCAGGCTTGCACTATGGATTTCTTACCAACTCTATGGCATAAAATCTCCCTCTTCACCTGAGACCTACAAGAAGGGATTCCCTGCTCTCTCTGACAGAGCCTGAACTCTCTCCAGAGCCCCCAGCTTGCTGCCTGCCTGCCTGTCAATGGTATTAATAATTCTTCTGATAAACCTCTTACCCAATAAGACAATCTCTCCATCAACCCAGGCCTAGAATCACTCTCCTTCTTCTCTTGAGGAGGAAGGGGAAGTCAAGAGAATCCTAAGTAGGGAGGCATGCTCTTCCACCATCTTTGTGCAAAGGTCCTTCGTGGCTTAAAGGGAAGAGCAGTAATATGATCCTGAGAGACCCGACATGCTGGCAGGTGTCGATGGAAAAAGCGACTGTTTCTATCTGGTTCACTGGGTTCTTGGTGTCATGGAACATGGCAACTACACAGAGAAAACAATGTGAACAACTCCACAGAGCAATGTGCCCTTCAGAATGCGACTGTGATGGGTGACTTCATTAGAGACTTATATAGACAAACCCTGAACAGGACACTAAGTATTACTTGCTGGATTAACCCTAGGCTGGGCTCTGCCTTCTGAGAGTTCAAAGTTCCTTTGAAGATAAACATAGTAAGAAACCACTTTCCAAGTTGGATCACCATCAGTTCTAGATTTTTCCTAATGGCTGAGTGACAGAAAAGCTGACCAATTATTTAAGTTTTAACCAGGAAGGAAACATAAAATAATGTTTTTTTTATGATGAACACAATAGCAATAATCTATCCCAGGGATGGAGGTGTGATGTGGGATTCCCATCTGTATGCTGTGAATATGTTTTCTGCCGTTAGTGAATAATGAAGCTACTTTTGGCCAATGGCTTAATGGAGTAAAGCCAGGAGGAAAATCCAAACAGAGGTGTAGAGAGATAATATACAAAGTCAAGGAGCCGTGCTGTGGAACAATGGTCTTGTATCCTGTCACTTGTATTATTTTAATAAAATGCTGATTGGCCAGTAGGCAGGCAGGAAGTATAGGTGGCGCAACCAGAACAGGAGAATTCTGGGAAAAGGAAAGGTTCAGTCTGCTGTCATCACCCAGACTCAGAGGAAGCAAGAAGAGAATGACTCGCTTATAAAAGGTACCAAGCCACATGACTAACATAGTCAAGAATAATGGGTTAATTTAAGATGTAAGAATTAATTTATAAGAAGCTTGAGCTAATAGGCCAACTAGTTTATAATTAATGTAGACCTCTGTGTGTTTCTTTGGGACTGAATGGCTTCGTGACCAGGCAATACAGAAATTTCTGTCAACAGAGACGCCATGTAGTTGCCAAAGGAGAAAGATGTCAACTGCCAGCCAGAACCTTACCAGGAGGCTACAGCCTCGTGATGATTCTTAAAAATGGGTTAATTCAGGATGTAAAAGCTAACTAGAAATATGCCTGAGTCATTGGCCAAACAGTGTTGTAATTAATATAATTTCTGGGTGATTATCGGGTCTAGGCAGCTGGCAAACAAATGAGTAGTCTCCCCCTACAGAGGGTGGAGCTCAGTTTAGTAGAGAGGTTGCTTAGCATTCATGAGGTCCTGGGTTCAATTCCCAGCAAGGTGCAAACTGGCCATGTTGGTGCACACTTGTAATCAATCCCATCTCTGTAACTCCACATAGGGGCATCAGAAGTTCAAAGTCATACTTGGCTGCATACCAAGTTGGAGACCATCTGTGTGAAGCCTTCTCACAGACGGATGCTCATGAGCATGCCCAGTAACCAATTAGAAAAGAGTAGGGAAGTAAATGGCATTTGCCAAGGGGGATTTTTTTTTCCTTATGAGTTGATTCCTTTCACATGCTCATAGCAGTTCTATTCCATAATGTAGCCCTACATCTTAATAATCTCAACGTGAAGGTAATTTCTTTAAAATATTAAAAGTCTGACTTGCCATTAAAGTAACCATTATCATCCTTGACACCATTAATATCACTTTATCAACCTTTCAGTCTAAGGAGTGTGGAGAAATTGGTCATTAGCATCCTTCAGGTGTGACTCGGGATCTAGGCTATGCAAGCCCTGGAGGCTGCAAAGGGGAAGGAGGCAGCATTCTGTCCTCGGGTATCGGATCTGATGCCCACTACGAGCCTGGAAGTCCCAGGCTTTCTAGGTTTCAGAAAGAGGCACATATATCCAGTGCCTCCAGGAGCCTTCTTCACAGCTTCATCACGGCTCTGAGAGGTTACAAAGAAACCACAATAGAATAAGACATAAAAACACAGCACGCTCATTAAGGGGTGTGTAATAGAAACACGGCTATTTTAGGTAGCCGTAGCATTTGGATGCGAACCTCGAGACTCTCCTGTGACCACATCTGCGCATATTTATAAACTTAGCACGGAAACATGCATCACAACTGGTCTCTTGAAGTAGCCGAGGTTTCTGTGTGGGGGACGACTGTGGAGTGTGACTAGGAGATTTTAAAAGGGCAGTGGGATGGAGAAAGCAATTGTTCCAGCCGAGCGACTCTCCACAATGCGTTTTTGATGCAGTGACTAATTATCGTGATTATTTTCACCAGCAAAGATGCCGGTAGAGCTAAACATATTTATTTTCTTTTTTTTTTCCTCCCTGAAAAGTATAATATTTCAAGTGTTAGAGGGATTCCATATGTCTCCTCCCTACACTTAGGAAGCATGTTCTCATATGTTGCCGCAAATGGTGAGCTACCTTGCTTCCATGATTCCCTCTGTGACCGTATTTCCCTTTTCCAGTATCAGCTCGATAAAGCCGACCAGAGCACACCCAGCCCCTGATTTGCTAATGGTCCTCAGCTGACCCTTTGGGCTCCCTGCCATATAACTACATAGCGTTGGTTGTCAAAATGTTACAGTTTAACCTAGTGAGCAGTCAGTATTTCCACAGGGGGGAAAACGTAGTAAGTATAGAAACTGCAAGTCTTTGGAATTAGAGTTTTGTTCCTTGTAAAATTCATGGCCATAGTTTAAGAGGTTTATATCAAGCGTGGCCTCTCGACTGATGACTAGCCAAAAAAGATACAGAAGGAAGCCAGAGCCCTGTTAGAAAGATGGGATGAAAGACGAATATGCTAGATCCATCATGTCAAATGAGTCTTTAACTTTGATTCCCTACACTTGCGCACGCACACACACACACACACCCACACACATGTTCTTTGTACACTGAGAACAATACACAAATTGGATCTGAAATAAAATGATCAAGATGTGACCCGTGAGGAACAGTCTAGGTTTTTATGGCGAGTCATCCACACAGCCATAGCAGGCACCGACAGAAGCCAAGCGAGTCTGTCTCCTTTCTAGTCTCAAAACTGGCAAGAAACAAGTGCCTGAGTCTGTATGCACTTGAATTTGTGTTATTATTGAACGCGCCTCCATTTTTTAAAAAAAAATTTCATCACATAATTGTCTGTTATTTGCTCAGACAATTATGTGGTTAATTTGATTTTTCAGTCTTTGAACAAAACCTTTTGTAATTTAAAATGCCTAATGAGTGGAAGACATTGGGACCTTCCTTCCTTCCACATGAATGAAGTCCATCCAAGAATGATCATGCATGAAAATCAAACTATATTTCAATTTTCTAGAACTGATTAGCAAACCTAACCATCCTCCATTTATCTAACAACATTAAAATTCAGAATCCTGGAAGAATTTGACAACATTGGGCCAGTGCAAAAAAAAAATCAGAAATTGAAGGAAAAAATTTAAAATTTAGTGTGTGGAGGGCACATGCCATGATGCAGTGTGTGCAGATCAGAGCCCAGCGTTGTGGGGCTGGTTCTCTCCTCCTACCTTCATGTAGCTTCCAGGAATTGAACTCAGATCATCAGACCTGGGCGGCAAGCGCCTTTATCCACTGAGCCATTTCTCCTTTTTAGAGGGCAGTATAAAGATGTCTGTCTATTAAGTAAAAACATGTGAAGCTAGATGGAAAATGTATAGGTACAAATTTTCCGAAAGTTTGTGTTAAAGTTGTTAAAAGTGGCAGTGAGACCTGCTAGTATCTCAGAGGAGACTATAAATGTCAACACACTTCATGCTTTCTGCATCCATAATGGCTTCCCTGATACTCAGATTATGACTATTTATTACTTAACAGATTGCGGTTTTAAAATGTCTTTGGTCTTACCTAGAGATCTAAGGAGGACCTATCATTATGAGTTTTTCTTACAGGCATTCTTGGAAAAAATCCAGAAATAGACTTTTCACTTTTGACTGCAGAGAATGGTTTAAGGAAATAGTAATTACAGAACTTATTCATATTTATTGTATTTTTCTTAAAGATGGCCTGAATATATTTCACATTCCATAATGCAGCAGAATAAACGTAAGACCTAAGCCACTTCTTTCTCCAGCACAATCACTAAAGAGCCCAATAAATGCAGAATCCCCATAAATGACACTTTCTGACCGAATGTTTTACACTTCTCCAGATATTACAATTCAGAACTCCGTTCTTTTCGATTTTAACAGTAATTGGCTTTTCATAAAATTTCAATGTTGGGAAGTATATTAGTTAGGATTGCATCCAGCTGCCAGACTCACACAACCTGAAACATCTTAAACAGGAAGAGGCTTTGGGGCCTGAAAACTGCTCAGCCTCCTTGGCAAACGGCTTTTGTTCTCTCCGTCAAAACCTGGTTGCCATGCTTCCTGATCTCCAGTCTGCATTCCAGGAAGGAAGAGAGGGTCACGGCGAGGGACAGTAGGCAAGAGGCCTTACCCGCTATGCCCACTGAGTCTTTTTTAATAGATATAATCCATATACCATATACCAGAACTATTCATTAAAAACACATATTCCAATGGTTTTCAGTGAATCCTCACCATTATCTAATTCTATTATCCTCCAATAAAAGATTTTATTGTCAGCTGTCAGTGGCCTCCCCTCCTCCATCTCCAAACTCTGACAGTGTCTATGCTTTGTTTCTATGGAGTCCCCTATTCTGGTAATCATGCCATTTTTCGGTAAGTTGAGTTCGATACTATGTGGCTTTTGTCTCTGGCTTCACCTAGCACGATATTGCCACCATTCATCCACTAAATGGAAATCTTAGTAATTCAGTCCTTTTTATAAGTGAATAATACTTCATTGTATGGCTATAACCCATTGGTATATAGGCATTTGGGCTATTTCCACTCTTTGGCTATTAAGAATAATGTCGCTGTATTTATATTTGAGCTTTTATGTAGAAATATGCTTTCCAGTTACTTGGATATAGCTAGGAATTGCTCAGCTGTGTGGTAACTCTGTCTTGTTTTTCTTTTTTTTTTTTTTTTGAGGAACTGCCAAACTTGTCCAAAGAATACCATGGGCTGGTAAGATGGCTTGGTAGGTAGGCAAAGGTGCTTGCCAGGAACACTGATGAGTTGGGTTTGATCCCCAGGCTCCATATGGTAGAAAGAGAACTGCTTACAAGCTGTTCTTTGACCTACACTCTAAATAAATAAATAAATAAATAAATAAATAAATAAATAAATAAAATGAACAAATAAATGTGAGGGGCAGAAAGTATGTCCGAAATGCTACGTGCAACATCGTTCCTTAGACTTCGTAAAACTACTATACTCATTAACTCGCGTCAGTTGTAGCGACCGGCTCTGGGCCGTCAACAACCATTCAGAGAAGTGGAAGAGGCTTGTGAGGCCCCACCTTCACCTCTAAGCTATTGTCTAGCAATAGATTCTGGGAAAGGGGGAGTCATTGTCTTGAGTTGAATGCTTATCGTGGAACCCACCAAGTTCTAACGGATAATTTGAAACCCACAGTCACACAGATGGCCCAAGGTAATCTTGGTGGGTCCCAGAACAAAACAGCCATGGACAGCACAGAGATCCCTGTATGGGGAGGGTGGAATACAGGAGTAGTAGGGAAGTGGGACGTGAGAGTCGTCAGTATGCAAAGGGTACGCATGTAAAACTGTAAAAAATTAAATACATAAAGGCAACTTTAAAAAGAAAGGGAAAACGAAGGAGCCACATCGTTTTTCAGTCCTACCAGCAGTGCATGAAGCTTCCAGCGAGGCCATATATCTCTTCAACAATTCTTGCTCAGAAACTTCTCCCAGGCCGCCATAGAGCCTTCTCTCATCTCATTGGCCAGAAATGGGTCACATGACCACTCCAACCCCGAGGGAGCTTGGGAAAGTGAGTAGGTAGTCCCGCCTTTACATTTCTGGTGTAGAAGGAAAATGAAGGCTGGGCTTTTGTCTCTTGAGAGAATGTTATATTTCCTCATGGAAAACTCCTCCTCGAATCCCAGCTGCACGTAATTGTATACACTGTCGTACGAACTGCTCAGGAAGCTGAACCTGGAAGATCACCATACTGGACAACATAGACCTTATCTGAAACATAAAATAAAAATTAAAACCAACAAACAGAAAACCTAATGGGCATGTGATCTGGCTTATCACCATGGAAGTTAATGTGTCAGGTCCTCGAAGCTCTAAAAATAGAGCTGCCATATGACTCAGACATACCGCTGCTATCCGGCATATATCAGGCATCCACCTGAAGCTCGGAGTCAGCATACCGCAGGGATACAGGCACGTTCAGGTTTATGCCGCGTTAGTCAGCGTAGCCAAGATAGGAAACCAGGCTAGATGCTCATCAACCAACGAGTGCATGAAAAAGCTGTGATGTGTACACAATGGAATTTCATTCCACTGTGAAGAGGGATGAAATTATGATGCTCGCTGAAAAGCAGACGGAACTGGGCATGATCATAGGTGAAGGAGGCCTCAGACAGACAAGTGCTACATGTTTTCCCTCAGATGCAGAACCTAGATCTGCGTTTCTATATACACGCGTGTGTGTACGTAAAAATGTGTGTGCATATAAACCACACACACACACAGGGCATGTGAGTAGGAGGGAGATGATTGTGAGGGAAGAGGTCTATAAACAGGATGGACCAAATGAGAGCAATAGAATATCTGTGTCCTGGAAGCCGAAGCGAGGACTGCTTGGCAGAGAAGGGGACCAGCAAGGGAGAGGGATGGCATCATGATATGTATGCATAATGTTACAATGAAAGCCATCTTTGCATGCTAAAAATTAACCTTGGGTAGTCATTCATTTATTTCTTTGTTTGTTTTTCTGAGACAAGGTTTCTCTGTGTAGACCTGGCTGTCCCGGAGCTCTGTAACCCAGGCAGGTCTCAAGTCACAGAGATCCCTCTGCCTCTGTCTCCTGAGTGCACCACTACCACCTAGCCCAACCTTGAATCTTTAAATCCAAAGTAAAATAAGCTTAAAAACTCACTCAGAAACACAAATGACTCTGTCTCTGTGTCTTTGTCTCCATCTCTGTCTTTGTCTCTCTTTCTCTGGTAGAGGGAACACCACATCCTGCTGGAACATTCCCAGCATGAGGCTTCTGTCTCTTAAAAGAACTATTGTTCCATGGTTGTGTGAGTGTGTGTGTTTATTAGTGTTTCCCGGAGATCCAATATTCTCCCTTCAGAAGTGATAAAACAAAGAGAATGTGGGAATGGGAATGTAGTGGAGTCATTAATAATGTAAATGTGATGTCCAGGCCATTATTGCCTGGCTCTCGGGAGGGCTCTGTAATTGTCTTCCTCTCCTCTACCTCTACCCCAGTCTGGTTTCCCCTTCTCTTCCTATCATGGGAGAGCACGGAGGATGCGCTTCGTTGGTGTTTACTGTTAAATTATACCTCTCTAGGACATCAAGGATGAAGCTGTCTAATTGATTTCGATCCACACCTGCTATACGGGAGGTGCACGTGTGAACATTAAGGAATTTTTTTCCCCGTGGAAGGGAGAAACAATGGGCAGGCAATGGAGGGTGATTCGCGGGCCTCAGCCCCGGGTTATCAGCATGCAGGGTACCTAATGAGTTGCTGAATAATGTACCACTCCTTCAGTTCTTTGGCTGCCTCATGATTAAATGTTATAAATATTTATGATTTATCACTGATGCTTTGGATGGGCTAGGCGTTGGGAGGCTCATGGATCACAGCGATTGGAAAGGAAAATAAGAAAATAAAACCACAGAGAGCTGCTTGTTTATCACACTGCCCTACAGGACTGTGTGGTTTTGTCCGAAGCCCGTGGAAGTAAAGCAGACCACAGGCAACACCATCCCGGCGCTTTCCTTTCTCATTGACTATTTCTCAGGAGCTTACATCAACAGAAGACAGGGGTTCACACGATCACTTTCTAGTAATGACCCACTTGCCTTTGAAGGGTTCTGGGAAGCTGCAAAATTAAAGAGGTCAGCCTTTTGTGCCCAGCAACAGCCATCATGTCGAGCGATTTGGGGCACCATCACTGGGAGCTCTTTTCTCCAAAGCCAGAACTAGGGCTGTGAGTGTCTGCTGTACCAGCTGTAGCTGTATTTAGATCTGGTTGCAAACTTTTATCCTCCCCGCTTCTTTGGTTCTCCTGGTTACTAGCTTAAACACTGGAGGGAGAGGTTCTTGCTCAAGGCAGCTGGCGTCACAAAAGCAGCCTTGGTACAGATGACTAACGGAAAAGGCTGAGTTTGATTCCTAACCCCGTGAGCTGTGTGGTCTTGAGAAAGTTGCCCCCTCTGAGCTTCATTCCCTCGTGGAATTACTCCAAGAGTCGAAAGAATTGACACGCACGACTCTCTGGCCAGCAGCAAGTGCTCGATTAAGCAGCAGGCATTACCTCTGCCTAGAGGAATCATTAGCAGATCTTTGACTTCCAATGCATCTTAGAAATGACTTACCATACATGAGTGGTCAGAGAAGCATATAGCTGAGACACGGGGGGAAATTAGCACATAAAGAAAGGAGAAGAATGGTTTTTCCCCTTTAACTGATCCTATATCCTATGAGAGCAAAGTCCTTGCACTGGGCCTTTTCACCTGTGTTGTCTCACTAGATTTTTCTGCATCCTCTCTGAGTTCATTGTTCTGTTAGTCCCTTCGCTTTACTGATGGGAAATCAAGACCTTACGAGGTGACATGATTTGCCCAAGTACATAAGCTACAATGGAGTCGGGATTTGTATCCAGGTCAACCACCCCTCATGTACACGAGACAATGGCAGGGGTGTGTTTGGATTTTTCTCCCTTGTTTAAATAATGGAAAGGCCGAACTGGCATGGGCGTATGCCTTGGTGCCTACTTTCAGTCCCAGCACTCAGGTAGCAGAGCCAGGTAGCCCTCTGTGAGTTTGAGACCAGCCTGATCTATAAAGTGAAATCTAGACCAGTTGGGTCTCTCTCTCTCTCTCTCTCTCTCTCTCTCTCTCTCTCTCTCTCTCTCTCTCTCTCTCTCNCCTCTCTCTCTCTCTCTCTCCTGGCTCTCAATTTAACAAAGGGAGGGAGAGAGGAGAGGGACAGAGGGAGGAGGCATTGAGAGAAAAGGTCCCTTCCCTTTAAGGACAGTTTCTCGGAAGAGTCAACCCAGTCCCGTTCCCCTCTTGCCACACAGATATCCGTCCCATAGCTTCAAAACACGTCTCTTTTCTTCTGAGCCTTCCAATCTAGACTAGTTTGAAATATAAAATCTCACTGATTCTCTGAGTAACAATGGAAGGTCACTCTGACAGAAATTAGTTTCTTTTAGCTTGTCCTGACCTGAGTCTAAGAAACCTCTGCCGTGCAGGCACGAAGCTTGTACTATTGCTCACCCCATCCAAGGGGCAGCTAAAAACCTCACACTTCCCAGGGTGTTCCAGTTGATGAAGAAAGCAACAACTGCTACGTGTGCGTGACTGACGGCTCAGTGTCCTCGGCCAGATAATGAAATCTCTCCCCGATACAGAGTTACCTTGTGTACGAATACCGAGGTCATATATCCGTGTCACTGAGGGAATTTAACGTTTCTTTGGTTGAAAAGGGATCTTTAATAACTCATCATTCCCATCTTCCCCCATCTTTTATCCAGACAAAAAGAATCAAATAATCCTATCACGTAGCAAGAGGAGAGCATTTTAAAAGACTCAAGAGAATTAAAATCTTTCCAGGACTAGATAGAAGGCCATTCAATCTCCCCAAACCAGAAAGTCCTGAATCGAAAAAACAAAGCAGCTAGCAGAACCAGCCTGGCCAGCTCGTGCAGGCTGAAAGGGCCTCAAGTGAGGGTCCTAATTGCACCAATAGGTGAGGTCTATGTGACAGGGAGGCAGGGAATGACACTTAACTTCATTTCAGATCTGCCTGGCATACTGGCGAGTATTGTATCTGATTTACTCTGGCACATAGGACCATGCAGTAGGAAATACTATCTTCGAATGAGAGCCATGGAAACGGAGGTTTAGAGAGAAGGTGGGACTAATGCTCCAGCTCTACAGATGCCAAGTGACACAGCAACATCTAAAATCTAGGCCCATAGTTGTCGAGACCGATGCCCTCTGTCTTCTCTTTTGTCTTTCTCCTTCCTCTTCTTCCCTCCCCCGCCCCCTGTTTTGCTAAACTGAGCCCTGGCTTCGGGTATGCTAGGCTAACACTCTACAACCAAGGTCCATCTCCAGCCCAAACAGGACTTGGTATCTGACCAGCTGTTCCCAAACTCTAGATCCTTCTGCCTCTGCCTTGTGTGCTCCAACATTATGAGCATGAACCACGACACTCAACCGTTCAGTTCTCTGTAACTTCTGTCTGTGAGATCTGGCTTCACTTGTATCCTAGAGGAGCATGTTGCTTCACTTTCGCTCCTAACATGCCACCACAAAGACAGTAGCTTAAAACAACACCCCTATCTGTGAGTCAGGAATATGGGCACCATTTCGTTCTGCTCTGTTCTGTTCTGCTCTGTTCTGCTCTGGCTCCTTTCCAAGGCTGCAGTCGTCAGTCAGGGTCAGGATCTCAACAGATGCTCAACTCAGGAAAGGTTTACCTCCAAGTTCCTTGCGAGCTTGCGAAAACAGCCGCTCTTAGCTTCTCTCTGTGAGCCACAGGCTGCACTGGGCTCTCTGCTGTGTCCTTTTGGAAGCTTATTTCATCAAGGACATCAAGGGAGAGTTTGCTGTCAAGATGGAAGTTAGTCTTAGACAGCATGACCTTGACAGTGGTTGGTGCCCACCCTCACCGCCTTTCCTGCACAAGTCAACAGGTCTGTCCATTTAAAGGAATACGGACGTGGGGAATCTCAGAATTAAGCCAAGTGTTCCATATTTCCCTTTATGTGTTTACCAGCTCATACTTGTCATGAAGCCCATCATGCAGAACAAAGGCAACAACAAGTTTATAATTACTTTCAAAGTTCCCTAAAGAGGATGAAGATGCAGGTTAATTGGCACAGTACTCGCCTAGCAGGGCAGGCATGAAGCCCTGAGTTGGGGTCCCCCAAACAAGGCCTTGTGGTGCACATCTGCAATGGCAACAACTGGGAGGCAGAGGTAAGACGTTAATGTGCTGTTGGCTACATTTTAAATTCAAGACAAACATAGGATAGATGAGCACTTATCTTAAAAAACAGCCAGCAAAGAATTCCAAACACTTAAAAATTCCAGCTGTGATTTAAAAAATATTTATTATCTTTGATTGCTTGAGTTGTTGTTGTTGTTGTTCTCTGAACAGGGTCTCTCTGTGTAGCCCTGGCTGTTCTGGAACCTATTCTGTAGACAAGGCTGGCCCCAAACCCAAGTGCTGAAATTAAAGCCATGAGGCACCATTGCCCAGCATCTTGGGGTTAATTAGCTGTATGGGTGCCCTACGTCTGGAAATAAGCTTGCTGCGTGTAGGGCACCAGGAGAGTGAGCAGCTATTAGGCCAGTAGGTTCATGAGATCAATTTGTGGACTGGTTCCAGAGGCTGCACATGCTCTCTGGAGGACTTCCAGCCAAGACTCCCCTGGGTCAAGCTGCGGCTCTGCTGAGGGAATGCAAGCTGAGAAGTCCCACAGAAACCCTAAGGCTTCAGGAGACACAAGCCTGAAGGAAACAGAACAATGCAAACCCTGGAAGAAGCTGGTTCTGAAATGATAATTGTCATTGCTTTTCAGTGCCTTAAACTCCCCTCCGCCCATGGAATGCAGTCTGCCTGAATTATCGCAGCAGCTTTAAAAAATCCCTTTCTTCACCACCGCCGCACACACACGTCTCTGTGTGTACATATGTGTGCGTGACACCCAAAATTTAGCACGTGAATTCTTATTGCCACGGCCAAAATTGTTTCTGCCCAACTATCTTGACATATACTTCATCCAAAAGAAGCTTTGGGAATCTTCCAGAGCCTGGAGATACTGCAGGGGTTGGAGGTCAGGATGGGGACCAAACCCAGCCACCTCCTGTCTCCATGCAAGTTCTTTAATAACTTCAGAATAGTGTGACACTGGTTTGCCAAGGAAAAGCTAACAGATTTTTTTTCTATAAATAGCTGCCCTGCGGTGCTGTGGTGACAATTTATATAATAGGACTCATGCTTAAATAATAAGGTAACAGTTTGGGACTGTGAATTTTAAAATGTTTTATTGAAATGTAGACTGATTAACAGGCAAGACTCTTCTAATTACTTTAATGATGGGCTCTTAATGACAAGAAGACACAGAAATAAAACCACGTCCAATGACCTTTTTAATGAAGTGGTATCTGGAAGCCTGGATTTTTCCAAGCAAGTAAGGTGACCCACAGTTACCTGGAAACAAATGTGTGTGCACAGAGGGGTGGGACGGTGCTCCTTGGGAGAAATCTTTATGACCCAGTTTCACTGGGAATACAGTTAGGACAAAGTCTTGTAGCGTTGTAAAATGAATACTGGACACTCTGAATCAAGGGCTGATTGCTAACCGTGACATGGCTCAGCTATTAGGCCACGTGTCCACGTCACCTTTCTTGGGATCCATATTTCATATGTAAAACATGCAGAATGAAGCTAATGGCTCTAAACTCCTCTTTCAACTTTATAACTCCGTGATTTCATTATTCTATTATAAAGAATGATAAACCTTTTGGGAAAAGAGATTGAGTACATCTGTTATTAATTCATAAGCACACGTAATAACGGCAGCTTTAAGGACACAGACAGGACTTCTCAAGGAATTTAACAACACTAAAGGAGAAGGGCTCAACTGATAAAGTTGCTTTCTGTGCAGCCTGGCTACCTGCGTCAAAGATACACATGGAAGATGAAAGACCCAACTCCTGAGAGCTGCCCTCCAGCCTCCACACACGTGCCATGGTGCGTGCGCACGTGCACGTGTGTGCTCGCGCGTGCACACACACAAAAAATAATTTATGATTTTAAATTTAAAAAATAGACACATATCTATGTACCCAATATTATACTAAGTGCCGGGGTTTGAATGGGTGGGGCAGGTTGTAAGTGGAAGAAAGGATACTGTGTATCTATCCAGCATTCAGTCATCCATTTCCTAAGCAAATGTTTATTGCTTTTAACAAGGAAGGTTGCACTGAGAAGGTAACATGAAGAGAACTCTAGGAACCAGTGAGCCAGCCAAATGGATTACCTTGTGGAAAATGTGAACAAAAACTCCTGACAAGGAACTGTGCCACAGAGTCTTATTGCTGGGTAGAATGTCAGCACCGTGAGGGGCTAGAATATTGAGGAGCCAGAGGCTAACTGTCTTATCTTGGGCTAGTTCTAGCTCTCCAGAACAGCCATTCCTTGCCCACCTCTGCGTTGAAGCTAACATCTTGTGACTGATAGACAGGAACATTTTAGAATCTATTGACTTAGCAGACTACTAGATACCACCAACTCAAAAGCTAAGTTGACATCAGATAGGATTTGGGGAGTATAGAAAAGCTTCCCCCATCTTTCCGTACCCACCTCTCGGATGTACCCACCAACGTATTTCAGACTTCCCATGATTTACGGCTTCCTTTGTTCTGTACAACTGTAAAAACTTCATGAAACTGTCCACACTGGAACATGGAATTTGAGTAAAACTTAATCTGTATTCCGTGGTCACTCACATATGCTCCAGAATAAACTCTCTCCTGTTCCCTTCAAGGTGAAAGCAATTGTTTTTGCAGACAAAAGGCATTCCCATGGAGAAAGTGCGAATTGGATGCTTCTGAGTGGAAGGTGGTTTATATTGTCCTGGGATTAGCAGAGAGGCCAGAAGGAAAGCCCTGGGTGAGGAAATCGAAGGGAGATTAGTCCCAGAGACACCCACAGCTGAGTCATAAAAGTGTAAGACCGCATCCGTCTTCAGTACAGCTCGTGCACTTCTCTATTGAAGTCCAGAACATTCTCAGCCACCAGCTCTGTGCAAACATCTTTTTTGTTGCTCTCTGCCCTCCTTTTCAGGAACTCCTGCTCCAGCTAGAGTTGCTCAACCTCTTTCCTTGCTCACATATCTTAGCTTTAATCTCTCTGGTATTCTCGGCAGCATTCTCTGAGGCTCTCAGTGTGTTTTCCAAGTCTTTGGCCATCTGTTTCGATATGTCCAGTCTGGAGTGTGTCTTATCGGTGACTTTTTACTTCAGTGATTGCGCCATCTTCTTCCCAGCATTTCCCAATCCTCGTGTTTCATATCCACCTGTTCTTGTTCCATCTGATGCTCAGGTTTCAATTTCTCATTTGTTGTTGTTGTTGTTGTTGTTTTTATGAGTGCTAGCCCTCCTTTTATTTCTTTGGGTGGTCTTGACATACTTATTTTAAGGACTTTAAAAAAAATACTAGTCTATTATTTTCATTTCACTTTGAGTAAATGCATCTCTGAGTTATTCATTTTTCATTTTTCCATGAGTTTTGAAGAGTTGGAGGCCCACTGTGAATAGGTTTTATTGTGTCCTGTCTCCCTTTCTAGATTCAACAATTTGATGGCTGCTTTATCCTGGCCTTGGGTCCCAGTGAATAGACAGCAACCTTTTCCCCACAGTTCAGAAGCCTCATCCCACTGCAATAGAAAAAGATCCCATCACCAACCCAGTCCTTACTCCAGGTAAGGTTCGTTATTTCCCACCTTTTAAGATATTCAGTTGCACACTCTCTGAACTCCAGGACGGGGTCCCTGGGAACACTTTTGATCTTCCTCCCAGGGCAGGGGGAGTCCATGAAAGTTCATGCGCCACTCAGCACGCTGCCCTACGTGCACAGAGCACAGCAGTTCCTGCTATCACACACAGTCTGTGCTCACGGTCATGCCCAGCAGCCCGTGACTTTGGCCTTACTTATAGTGTTGCCTTTTTGAGTGCAGCCTTTGTGTTTTGGTGTTTTTAAATGTTTTAATCTGCCATGGTTATGTTTTTGAGCCCAGGAACAGTGTGTAGACATAAAGGGTAAATGTATATACCACCTTCATGAGAAGTCTCTTTAGGAGGAATCCGAGAGACCCCGATAGGTCTTAAAGAGTTGGTGGACTCCGAGAAGGCTGGGGAAAGTTTGCTACCAGAGCCTAAATCTGGAGCACATCTGACACACACCTGGAAACAGGCAGTCAAATAAGGGTGGTGGGAGAGCTAGCGGATCCCTAACCAGGAATGGGTGCCCTTTGCACGTGCCCCAGTGACAGACTGTACTGTCATACCATGTTACTACGCTATTGCTCAGAGGCGAAGCCCTGCGTCTGTCTGCTGCTCACATCTCTATCCCTCTGCCTTGTCCAAGGTCTGAAACAGAGAAAGCACTCAACATGTACATGTGGAATCAACAAATAGACACTGGACAGAAGAGAAAGCGTGAAGAAAATGCGTTGGTCACGTGTATTTCCACTCCATCAGACATAAGCATCACCAGTCTTTTGCCAGAACTGCTGATAGAGCACTGGCCTAATACACACAATCCCTGGGTTCAATCCTCAGCTCCCTACAAACAAACCTACTGACTTCTCCCCATCTCTGCCTCAGGACTGATCATCCATTCTCAAAACAACATCACACAAGTTTGAGTTAAAGGTTCCAGCAGCTTTGCATGCATAGAATCCAGGTTTCTCACGCCCAGTTCTTTTCCTTCTTTCCTTCTGTTTGTCCTTCTTCCTTCCTTCCTTCCTTCCTTCCTTCCTTCCTTCCTTCCTTCCTTCTTTCCTTCCTTTCTTCTGTCCATCCATCCTTCCTTCCTTTCTTTTCTTTTCTTTTTCTTTTTTGTTGTTGTTCATTTTGTTTTTGTTTTTTGAGGCATGGTTTCACTGTGTAGCCCTGGCTGACCTGGAACTAGCTTTGTAGTCCAGGCTGGCCTCAAACTCCCAGAGATCCACCTGTCTTTGCCTCCCTCATGCTAGGATTAAAGGCCTGTGCCACCACACTGGGCTTGTTTAACTATCTATTTTTAATCTATTTTCAATCCTAAGCCTGTCTGCAGCATGCCCCATTGTTGGTTTTGCCTGTACCATATTGTCTTGTTCTGAGAGATTTGTAACAGCTGAAGCCACACACACAATGCAAGGGTTTGGTAAAGATCCTGAGCATGTGGACGGTGGGAAAGCTGTGTCTTAGGAAACAAGACCTGAATGCAAATGCCTGGGCAAAGAGAATAAGGGCCAGAGAGGAGGCAGGGAAAGCCTCAGGGCCACACACAACAACATCTCTGTCTGCCCAGGCTTGTCAGGAGTCTTTCTCCCCTGAGGCAGTTCCTAGTCTGCTGGTCTCTTCAGCGCTCAGCTAGGCTGCCTGGGACAAGGCACCTTTTTACTAGTTCCTGTCCCTAGATCCCTGCCTGTTGCCTGGGGTAATGACACGTGTGGACAGATCTCCTAGGATTAGCCACCTCACTGTGCATGTTGTCACCCCCAATTCCCTATGACTTCAGATGTGAGACCAGTGACACTGATTGGGGTCACCCAGTCTCCTTCCACACCCTCATTCCTGGCTCTTTCTGTCCTAGCCCTTCCTTGGCTGGGGGGTGTTCAGTGGCTTTTGCCCAATTCTTCCTCCCTTTGGGTTTTGTCACTGTGGCTAAGGGTTTGCGGTTGGGACAGACTGGATGACTTGGGGGCTTCTTAGTCCCGGTCCCAGAGAAGTTATAGAAGACAAACCATCTAAATAACTAGGTCTCAGGTAAAGAGGGTTCCCCAGGTAGAAACCTACTGGCAATCTTGCGGTACAAGGAGCTGATGGGTGTTTAATGATACAGAAAACTACTTATCCAACTGGAACGCAGAACAGGGCTAGACTCAGTGACCTGATGCACTGCTCCAGAGGCCTTGGTAGCAGCTCCAGAAATCTTTCCTGTCCAGCATCCAGACAGGTCATAAAAATTATATCAAGTGAGCTTAGCTTATGGGTACAGATCCAAATGGCCTAGCTGTTTGGAAAAAAAAATGTCAGTCGTGTTAGACATAGACTATTGAGTGCCTTGCATAGTTCAGTATGTGTGTGTATATGTGCACGTGCGTGCACGTGTGTGCTCATGCACGAGCTAATGCTTGTGCTATATATAATATAGCAATGTAGCTCGTATAGAAATGAGTTATGTAAAAAAAAAAAAAGAAATGAGTTACGTATCAAACTACTTTAAAGGTACAAAAATTGACTCAGCATCTAAAGAGACCTTCTCTTTCCTTGAGTCGTTCTCGTTCTAAAATTGTCCCTCAGCACTCTGTCCTTTTTCCAGCTACCTGGATTTCTTGAGCATATTTTTCCCAGGCTGAGGATATACAGACTACCATTACAGGCAATTTCCAACAAGTGATTTGCATCAAAAGATGGTTCTTCTGTCTAGGGGACAGCTCAATTGACTACACTTGATTTTTTTGATTTTTGATTTTTCGTTTGTTTGTTTTGGTTTTTCAAGACAGGGTTTCTCTGTGTAGCCTTGGCTGCCCTGGAACTCACTCTGTAGACCAGGCTGGCCTCGAACTCAGAGACCCACCTGCCTCTGCCTCCCCAGTGCTGGGATTAAAGGCGTGAGCCACCACAACCACCACCAGCCGCTGCAGCCACCATCACAGCCGCCACGCCAAGGTTTTATGTTTGTTTTTAATTAGTTTCATTTCTTCTTTAAGCCCCACTATTTAAATGATCCCTCTCCATCGTTCCAGCTCTCCCTGGCATCTCATTTCCTAGTTTTCCAAGGACAGTAGGATACCTTCCCTGGCTGTGACTGGGAGGCACAGGAAACTTGCTCACCCTGCTTTCTGGTTGCTGCTGTTTCCCAGTGCATTAGTGGGAATCCCATTGAGGTCACTGACTCATTATCTGGCTCACATCCCCATGTTCCTCCCAGTCAATAGCAAAAGTGGTTTCAAAAGTAGCAGGCCTCTGTCTCAAGAAACTGACAGGGACTCCATGATCTCAGACTTACCTTATCATGGAAGCTAAGTCCAAAATGCACTCTCGTTCTTCCAGGCTTTGGGTCTGACCTGCTTTCTTGACTGGACTTTGCTCTGGTTAAGTTGGTTGTCTCATACATTCATATGGGAAATTTCCTCCTTGAAACTGGCTTACCCAGCGCAAAAGAAGTGGACGTTCCTCCTCTTCTTCCCTCCCTCCCTTCTTCCTTCCCTCCTTCCCTCCCTTGTTTCTCCCCCTCCCCACTCTCTGCCCCTCATTACTGGCTAGTACAGTTTCCTATAGACGTGCTGGCTATTTTGGGAATGGCTATTCTTACAAATCATAATGGTTTTGGTTGCCTTAGGAAGAACGAAGGAGCTGAAGAAAGGAAAAGATTCGCTGACTCCCTTGAGCCGCTCTCCCCCCCCCCCCCCCCCGTGTGTGTGCCAGCTCCTGCGCTATATGCTCTGTTGTTTGTAAACATCCAAGAAGACGTCCGCTCCCCCATGCCTGTGGAACTCCAGTACGGCCTTTTCCCCGTGGTACGCAGCAGCCATTCACTGAAGCTGTAATTAATTAACGGAGGCCACGGCAGAAGCTTTATTGGAAAGCCAGTAACTGGGACAAATCGTATGTGGAAAAAAATCTCACAGTAGCACCTGTGAATGCAGCTCGAAGCAGAGACCCATGCGAGTGCCCCATGGAGTGTACTTCCACGTGACTAAATGAGTCCCTTGGTCTCTCGAAAGCTCTCATTACTTCCCTGCTCACTTCTGTTCTTTGGCATATGAAATAGAGAGAAATGTTCCTCTGACCAGCTGGGGCTCTTTGCATGCCCTTCTCGGTATCAGCTGCTTGGAGCTTGGCTCTTGTCCTCTCTCTCGCTTCTTCTCCCAGTCTGTAAACAGCATGCCTCTCCACGGTGTTGAAGGCTTTGTGCTCTTCCACGGTTCTCTTGATTCAATTACTCTGTGGATCCCTTTATCCATCTCCCGAGTTGCAGCACACAAAACCGCTAGAAGAGGAGGCTGTGGAGGGACTTCTGGTTGTGTGAGCTCAGGTCATTCATTGTGCCAAGTACTCAGAAAGGGGCTGCTGGGACTGCTGAGGAGGTGAGTGGGACTTCACAGTGGTCACTTTGCCTCTGAAGGGTCCTCGTCCTGGAGCCTCCTCTCTCCCATCCTTTTCCTCGGGCCACCATCTTTCCATCAATAATGACCCTGCATCTCATCCCTACAGATCATCTGTGCTTCCCAAAATATACCAAGGGATGATTTCAACTCCAGTTGGATGCCAGTTCTATTGATGCCAGGATCTACGTTAGGTGGCATGAACACAAACTAGACTCAGTCTTTCATTCCTCACAGCCTCCAGACTTCGGTTATAAAACACACGTACATGGATTAAAAAGTTTTTTCTAACCTTTATTGTTATATATGTGGGTGTTCTCTGCCAGCATGGACACCACATTCATGCCAGAAGAGGGTGTTGATCCCTAAGCACTAGAATTACAGATGATTGTGAACCTCCACATGGGTACTGAGGATCAAACCCAAGTACTCTGGAAGAGCAACTAGATTTTCAAGACAGGGGCTTTTTCTGTGTAGTCCTGGCTGTCCTGGAACTTGCTTTGTAGACTATGGCTTTGAATTCAGAGATCCACCTGCCTCTGTCTCCTAAGTGCTGAGAATAAAAGCATGTGCCACCACACCAAGCTATAAAATTCATGTGCTTAACTGTTGAGCCATCTTTCCAGCTCCCAGCTCTTTTGCTTGGCTTTGGCCTCTATCATTGCTAAGAGTTATGCCCACTGCATGCATGAAACCATGGGAGCACACAGGACTGCTGGTGAGTCTCCAGTAGAAACATGGGAAAGGGAGCCTTAGAAACAGTGCTCTTACAGTCTGGGAGAACACAGGTGTTGAGGGGTATGTGAGAAGAGAATCAGGTGAGAAGGGAGGAGGCACAGGATGGGCAATATTGGAACTGACTTGGAGATCAAATGATGGAGGTTGCACATAGACCAGACCTAAGAAATAACACTTTTTTCCAAGGCAAGTGAGTAAAGAAATGTTGTCATCAGTAGCAGAAAAAGCAAACTTCAGAGACAGAGTCATGAGAGATATTGACCTTTTAGGGAAGATGTGGGTGATGAGGCCTTGGCCTGTCCAGATGTGGGTGATGAGGCCTTGGCCTGTCCAGATGTGGGTGGTGAGAGGCCTTGGCCTGTCCAGATGTGGGTGGTGAGGCTTTGGCCTGTCCAGATGTTGGTGATGAGGCCTTGGCCAGTCCAGATGCGGGTGATGAGGCCTTGGCCTGTCCAGATATGGGTGATGAGGCGGGTGAGAATGGGCAGACACTGAGTAAGAACTGTCTAGATGAGACCACAAAAGAGAGAGGTGTGAGGCCCGGTGGGCATGGGTGTCATTCACTTAGAGTCAGAAGATATGGTGTAAAAGCAGTGTTTCCAATAGGTTTTGGCTGTAGCCCACAATACTCTATAAACTGATACAGGCCACATTGCAAATTTACTCTTAGTATGCACAACCCACAGTGACATTTGCTATTGTACTCTCTCCCGGTTTTTGGTTTAAGCTTCATTGTTTTGAGTTTATTTCTTCTGAGACAGGGTCTCATTACAAAGCCCAGGCTGTGCTCAAACTCACTATCCCCCTGCTTCAGCCTCCCTGTGTGTTGGGATTGCTATCAGGTGCCTCCATGCCTGGCACTATTTCATCTTTTTAAAATGCTAGCCAATCTGCACAAGCCCTGGATTCCAAACCCAGCACGGCAAAAATCCAAACCAAACCAACCAACCAAACAAAAGGCGCTAGTTATGCATACCTAAGCTTATCTTGTGGCCGGCCCGATGAGTCATGGCTCAAGGTTTTGATCTGCTCTAAACAGTGAGTGTAAGTTTAAGGACAGTCGCTCTCATGTGAAGGATAATCAGAGCGGGAAACCAGGGACTAATCAGAAACAAAGAAGGGGGGGAAAAAGGCAGACACAAAGCTCAGGACACAGCTGGTCAAGCGGGCCAGGCTGTGGGAAACCCGTTTTATAATGATGGGCAATGGGGTCATCTCAAAGGCACCAGAGCTCAGGAAGATAACGAGCCTTGCATGTTGCTAAGGAGTTCTGGGAGTCTTTGATTTGGTTTTGTTTGCAGAGATAGTTATGAGCCCTGAATAACAAACCCCTCCAGGAGAGAGAGACTGAACCACCTTTGCTTGTTTTTCACAAGTCTGCTAGTTGTTGGAACTGGGTCTGCTTCCTGGGTTGGGCTCATTCTGCGTTTGAAGTCAGCCAGCAAGTTGCCTGGGCTTGGGTTATTTATGATGGTCTTGACTGGATAACTCAGCTCCCACAACCCTTCAGCAGGCTGGTGTGGGTGCTGAGTTCCAGAGAAGAAACACACGAGCGTGTTTGAGGCTGTGCGGTGTCACTGTTTGTTCTTATCCCCTTGGCCAAAGCACATCAAGAGGCAGAGATGAGCAAGCGTAGAGAGGCGCTACCCAGGGGCCTGGGTACAGACAGACAGAGTGGGCCATTAGCGTAGTCTTTCTTCACAGGAGAAAAGAAAGAAGGTCAGATTGGCTCTATTTAGGAAGGCCACACTGGCCCTGTGGCTTGGAGGGAGGTAATGCTGGCACTGGGAGGTCAGGTCACAGGATGTTAGTGATCTAGATAAGAGATGATGAGGGTTCAGACACCTCTGCAACTGCTAGAAAAGGATTGCCGGATTTCTAAGGACCCAATAAATCATGGCTTCTTCCCTCCTGGGGCCATAACCATAGAGATCCAAACATCTGGCATTAGAAGAGATGGCTTCTCAGATAATGTGGCTTCGCAGCTGCAGCCAGAAGAACTTTCTCCCCCCCCCCCCCAGTCTGGGCACTTCAATCACCTGTCCTGAAACCAGGCCTTGAGGGCACAGCCCTGAAGAGGAGGTCCTGTCCTTCAGGGTCTCTGTTCCCCGTTGTTCTAGGGCAAAAGAAAGTGATGCTTTGGGGCTGGAGAGATGGCTCAGTGGTTTAGAGCACTGTCTGCTCTTCCAGAGGTCCTGAGTTCAATTCCCAGCAACCACATGGTGGCTTATAACCATCTGTAATGAGATCTGGCGCCCTCCTCTGGCGTGTGGACATACATGGAGGCAGAATGTTGTATACATAATAAATAAATAAATAAATCTTTAAAAAAAAAAAAACAAGAAAGTGATGCTTTGAATCCGTAACAAGCTGTGGCACCCCTTCAAGGAAGTCTCCATCAAGAGAGATGAAAGCGGGCGGAGGGGGTCCAGGAATGAGACTCTAGCGCAGGAGTCTCAAGCTTTTCCTGGAACCACCCAGATAGTGCACCTTTTGTGGGCCACTGAGTGGGTGACTACTAGTCTTCCCGCTGCCGGGCAAAAGCAGCCCTAGGCAGTCATGTGACCATGCTCCAGTGCTGTGTTACTGATGAGCAGTGGAATCTGCACTTTCAGGTGGCACAGCAGATTCTTCTTCTGATTTGTTTACACTGTTCTTTAAAATTAAAAACCGAAGCTGGGCATAGTGGGTCATAATAACCTCAGTACTGTGGAGGTAGAGGAAGCTCTTGAGCTAGAAGCCAATCTCAGCTACACAATGAGTTCTAGAACACTCTGGGGGAATATGAGACCCTATCTAAACAAACAACTTCAACAACAATAAAATTCAAACTGTTCCTAGCCTGTGGGTTATACAAAAGTAGGCAGTGGTTGCGTTTGGGTTTGGAGAGCCCTGATTTAGTAAATAGCCCTTTTACAGGGACATATGAAGTTAGTCCTTCCACTGTTATCCTAATGAGAGTAAATCTTTAAGTATTGCTGTCGTATCATAGGAAATGACATCAATAACGAGAGTTGTTGCCGTGTCACAGGAAATGACATCATCTATGATGACAATGATGCTTTCGAGTCCAGGAGTGAAGTGAAGGACGCTGGGAGATGAGAAAGAAGGGAGGCTATTAACATTTATTAGTGCCTTCTCTGCACAGTGCACTGTGCATATGGTATTAATCTTTTCCAAAATCAAATAAGGTCGTTTTTTTATGACCCCCAATTTGCTAGCAAGGAAGCAGGATCTCCGAGAGGTTAATTAACTCACCTTGCCCAGGGCCACACAGCAAGCAGGGACAGAGTTGAGTTTAAGTCTAGCATCCTTCCTCCTTCCTAGTACTTTGTTCAAACAAGCCTGCTGTGGCTGTCAACTTGTAACAGGTATACAAATACCTTCCTAGTGAACATAGTCTTCACAGGGCTTTCTTATTTTGTTTTACTTCTATTTTTATTTCCAAGACGGGGCTATGTTTTGTGGCTTTAGGCTGGCCTCAAAGTCAGCGTTCTCTTGTGTTGACCTAGAGGACTAGGGGTACGGACTAATGCCACCATGGCTCCTGTCACAGGGCTCTTGCTATAACTCAGGCAACAACCTAGGCTTCAGGATGACAAACGTCCACAAGACAAAAAGAACTGAGATTCCTGAGTACTTTGATCTCCAACGGTCCTTCCCTTCAGCATCTTTCCTTCAGACAGGCAAACATCCCCCAACAGACAGGATCCTTTCTTTCTCGTTTTACATCTTTGCATTTTTTTCAATAAGGAGGTAAAATACACACATCCAAACCCATCTCAAATTCTAATTTATTGGCATTCCAAACATTCACCGTGCTGCAGAGTCGTCATCTCTAGCAACTGCCAAACTCAAAGCACACGCTCTCTCAGTTTGGGAGATGCTTATCTGCCAGGCTGGACTGTTTCCTGATGCCAACATGGGTGTCCATTTCACCCTCACACTCTTATAAACATTCCTGAGATGTTCCGTGAATCCGACTTGGATGGAATTCCACATACCTTCTTCCCTGGTTCTTTTCTGAGACACACTTGAAAGGCTTGATCTGGGATCAGCATCTAAGCTCCTTCCTGCTGGGCGCCTCATCATGGCCTCAGAGCCACAAGCTTCGCGGTGGAACAGACCTCTGTCCTATTTTCTTTGAAGACATTCTTTTCCTCCGCTTTTCATCTGGCTGCACACTGCCTGGGTGGATATTAATTTGCACTGAACTCTGGCTAAATTTTAAATATGCCTTCAGATTTATATTCAGAGTGAACAGCCACAAATCTGAATATTGAAACTCATTAAATAATTAATTTTTCTAGGATTTCTTCCACGTGGTGAACAGCAAATTTCCTAAGTACATAAACGTGAACCAAGAGCTTGGAAAGTAAGGCAGATGACGTGTGTACCATCTCAATGCAGAACTAGGAGAAAGCAGAGCATTATGTTCCTTAAATTACAATTTATTAGTCAAGGGGTTTACTAAAAAATACACCCCATAATCTAATTTCTCTTTGTACAAATTGTCAGATAGAAACTAAATCTTCCGGTTATTACTTGAGAATGTTTCAGTCCCCAGAAATAGCTATAAATTAGACCCATTCGCCATTGGAAAGCTCTGGCTTTCTCTGCATTACAATTCTATGCAATTTGCATGCTATGCAAATTGGGCTTCACTGAATACCATCTAATGCATTTATTCTTCTTCAAAATCAGCTAAACACCGACTTATTTTCTCTGCTGAATTTACCTCCCTACAAAGACAGGTGTACGGACAATTGTCTGATGTGCTATGACTTATCAGGGGTCCTCTTTGCCAAAAAGTGTGTGTGGCTGGACAATGGTTTCAAACCGATATAGGGGAGCATCTGGGGATGCAGCTCTTTAGTACCGTGCTTGCCTCGCACACACAAAGCTCTGCATTCAGCCCTCAGCACGAGACAGACACAGAGGAGCACACCTGTAATCCCAGCACTTGGGAGGTGGGAGCAGGAAGGTCAGAAGTTCATGGTCATTCCCGGCTACTAACTGAATTAATTTAAGGCCACTTGAGGGAGGGAAAGAGGGTGAGTAAAAGAAAAAAAAAAAACAACACTCCAGTCGGTTGGCCTTCATTTCACAGAAACTAAATTTAAAGTCTGGATGATGCTCAGACTGTGTGGAGGGAGTGGAGGGAGACGGGGCCCACCAGCTGCTGGGCCAGACAAGGAGGGAGGTAAGGAAGCTTTTCCCAGCCTGAAGCACTGTTGAGAGCCTTGGGGGTGCCTCTGAAATTAGGCATGGTACCTCATGCATATAATAACAGCACACTGGGGGCTGAGGCAGGAGGATTGCCATGAACAGAGAGAATAGCCTGAGTTACACAGTGAGTTTCAGACCAGCCTGAGCTACAAAAACAAGACCCTGTCTCAAAAAAGGTGGGGTTGGGGTAGGGTGTCAAAGGTCAAGTGTCCTGAGTAGGACTTTGGGAAGACCACAGAAGGACAGGAGCTCACCTTACTTATAGCGCCATGTCTTTCAGCCTTCAGGAGAAACAGACTTAACCCCAGGGTAGCGATTCTCTCTCCTTATCACAGTCTAGTTACCATCAGTACCTGTCGGTGTCCGGGGGCTAACTGGGTTGTACAGAAAGGCAGCCAGTCCTTCTAAAGCTCTGATCCTCAAATTCGCTCCTTGGTGGGTAGGTGCTGGCATAAAAGGTTTGTTTACATCATTAAGCTCAGATAGACGGAGTTCGGCAGCTGCTTTACTGCGAAACATAAGGGACCCCGCCTTAGTGCTGGGTAAAGACTGAAAGAAGTGTGACTTTCCTCACGCAACCGTGGCGGCAACGTGTGTGCAAGAAATTTGCCAGAGCCGCTCCTGGGAAAGGGTCCCAGCGATCACTGAGGGAGTAATGAACCTCATTATCAGTTCTCATCTGTCATAACAATGGGAGCTGCCTCTCCAGGACTCCGTGTTCACTCTCAAGTCCAGGAGACTTCCAGAAGAAAAAGCCTCTCGGAGAACTAGAGACGTGACTGCGCGGCTGTCTGCCGTGACTGCGTGGTTGTCCTCTGTCCCAGGTGATTGAGAAAACCAGCTCCATCCGGAGACCGTCACCGAGCCTCTGCGGACAGAGTCCAGGGATCCTTCCTCTGCTGTAGCTGCACAAGCTCCAGTCAGTCAAGCATTCTAAAGCTCAGCTTCCACATTTGTGAAGCGGAGATAAGATCACTACCCACCTCACAGCGTGGACCCAGATACACGCCAGGCGCTGAGAAGAGTGCCTCAGAAATGTTACATGTCTTATTATCTTGCTCTCTCCACTTCGGGGCTGGGATGACCAATGGAATGGGCTTAAGTCAACGAAAGTCTCCTGTCCTCCACACCCTAAGTCCTTCAGAAGAACCCTAATTACAGCTGTATATTAAACATTTAGATCGGCTCTATGCAGATGTTGGCTTCCATTTTTTTAATGTACATGCATTTAAACTGGCACGTAAGAACGTAAGTTGTACATATTTTTTTATTTATGTACATATGGACACTTGACCACACAACATCTTGAGAGATGTCTAAATTGCGTGGACATTTAAATGAGGCTAAACACTTCTAATCTCCCCACAACCATTCATGAGGAAAACAGTCAACGCCTTCTCTCCCAGCACTTTGAAATACCCAGGGCATTGTTGCTGTCTGCAGTTACCCTAGTGTGCACACCAGGGCAGCTTGTTCCTGTCTAACTGTGGACTCCCGTTTTTTACAGCGGTTTGATTTTATAATTGGGGTAATACCTCAACACATAGACAGTGTTCTTTCGGCACTAATAAGTCTATAAAAAGGTTATGCTTCTGCTCCGTGTCTACAAAACTCTGACAGTTTTTCTTCGTGGTAATGGCTTTGCCCTTAAATCCTTCCAGGTAAATCTCGCCTTTCAGAATAGAAACGATGCTGCGTTGAACATACATGAGAGGCTCTTAGGGTAATGGTCCCCCCAGTAGATCTCACCCCCTCACCCCCACATATCTGGGCAGTTCCCTCCCACACTGACTCTGGACTTGGCCACTTGAGTTGGTTGACGGGCTCATTGTCAAATGTGACACAGGCCGAGGCTGGAAGCAGGCCTGCCAGTTGAGTTTGACCCATTCTTGGTGCTAAGAACTTTCTGGCATTAGGTGAAGAAACACAAGCCAACCTGCTGGAGATGATGACCTAGCCAGCACCACTCCCACCCCCCTCCATGTGAGCAAAGCCGTTGTGGGCTTCCAGCCCCGTCTGAGTTGCCAGATGCTTGCGGCCATATGAATGGGCTCTGATGGAACCAGGCCCAAAACACCCAGCTGAGCCCAACCCTCGCCACTGCCCTGTAGAATAATGAACTGGTAAAGCCGCTGCTGTTCTTAGCTCGAGGGGTCTGTTAAGGCAGATAACTGATAAGTTTAAATTTTATAGATAAAGGGGTTGTTTATTTTTGCCCTCTTGTCTGTTTCTAGAAAGGGCTCTTTTGTTTTCTTTTGTTTTGTTGGTTTTTCAAGACAGGGTTTCTTTGTAGCTTTGGAGCCTATCCTGGAACTAGCTCTTGTAGACCAGGCTGGCCTCAAACTCACAGAGATCCGCCAGCCTCTGCCTCCCGAGTGCTGGGATTAAGGGCGTGCACCTCTACCACCCAGCGAAAAAGCTCTTGCTGCATGATAAAACATGTAGATTCATTCGTGGAAAGTCCAGAGAGCACATTTTCTCTTTTCCATTTAGTTGATTTTGGATAATTCACAGTACTACCTGGGAAATTTGTTTGAAAGGTGTAGTAGAGCCTTTAGCTAAACAACGTGAGAATCTCTGAATGGCAGCAGCAAGGACATGCCACGCTCCCGGGAACAACTTCCTGACACCATTCTGCACATCACAGCACCGAGCCCTCGTCTTGACACCTCGTCTTGACACCTTGACACAATCACACGGGCATGGTCAGTAATTTTTGAAGAATGCGGACTTTTACCTGGTGAATGGATGTAGCTGAGTAAATTCTAGAGACACAGTTAAGTAAGACGGCTGCTAACTTATACTCAGGAAAAGGCAGTGGACGGGAGATTAACTCTGAAAGTCTCTGAAGATCTTAAAAAATAGTAAGAAATGAATAGACACATTAAGGCAGAGAGGCTCCAACTTCTCTGTGGTTCTGGCCCAACAGCCAGGTAACAACAAACAACGTAAGCTCCTGGGAGAGGGTCAAGTTCACAAACTAAGGACACCCAAATTACCCATATAACACATGAGGGACAAAGGGAGGGAAACTGAGCCCTTTCAGGATTCAATGAGGAAGCTAGCATTCTATCCAACATTCTCACAGAGATCTGGAAGAAATATTTGTTAGCTGGTCCGTTCTGGAGGAGACACTGCAAGGATTTGGACAGAGGCTGGTGATGACAAGAAGGATAAAGGAAAGAAGGAGAGACAAAAACGGGGGAAACACCTGGGCTTCATTCTGCTTCTTCAAACAATCACAAACTGATTGTCCCCCCTACTGGGGAGTCCTGAGATAGAGGAAAACTCCCCAACAAGAATAAGACTATTGAAAAATCTTAATTTAAGCATCACTGGGTAGCAAGGCCACTATTGGTTTTCAAGATTTATTCCTTGTTTTTAGGGCAACAACCTCCTCTTTCCACACCCTGTTGCTTGAATGGAAACTGGGTCCTGTGGTAAGCATGTGACTGCCACTAAGCCACCTTAAGCCATTGGCACCCACTAAGGAGGGTCACATGACCCTACCAGAACCAATGGAATGCTGTAAGGCTTGTGGGACTGAAGGAGGCACTTCTGCTCTAACAGAAGCTGGGGCTGGCGCCATCATGTTGTGCTCTGAGCACTTAAGATTCTGGGCTGGAAGCCAAGACAGTGGTGGAAGACAGCCATGCCAGGTGGAATTTGAGCTCTGAATCCAGCCTCGTCTGAAACCATGCTTTTCTCTTGGATGTTTGTGTCTGTAGACCAACAAATTCCATTTTTTGCTTAAGTCAATTGCTTTCTGTCACTTGCTATCAACAGAGCACTGGGGTGTTTCCTGGATGGATATTCCATCTGCAAAAATGGGGAGATTCTGTTAGAAGAGTCCAGCTATCCACAGCCTATAATTCTGATTTTAAGAGAAGTGGAGGAGGGGAGCTTTATAATATTCTACCAGACGAACTACCTCTCCTGACCATTGTCAATACTGTGAAACGCATGGAATGCCCACCGGACTTTAAGCGTGTTGCTTCCTCTCCTTTCTGCACGGTCATAGAAGGCAAATGTATACAGTTTCATTGTATGCCATTTACATCACATGTAGAAATGGACCCTTGCGTGTGATATCACTATAGAGACTGGAGTCCAGGAGCAGAAAAAGCAATTACAGTGAGAAAAGAGCGTTACCATCTTTGAAGCACTGGACCAGTGTAAACATAGTCCATACCTTTTCTAAATACTGCCCAATACTGCTTTTAACTAGAGTTATGCAGGCATAAAATATCCTTGGCTTGCAAATT
This sequence comes from Alexandromys fortis, assembly GCF_014885135.2. Classification (NCBI taxonomy): domain Eukaryota; kingdom Metazoa; phylum Chordata; class Mammalia; order Rodentia; family Cricetidae; genus Alexandromys; species Alexandromys fortis. The sequence goes on from NW_026067977.1 coordinate 5,499,504, forward strand.
TTCTATTAACTTGAACGTACCGGGAACACTTACCAGCATTGCAGCACTGAAAATGCCAAGGAAATTAATGGCTTTGTACTGAACTACTGAAACATGTCCACTAATGTTTAAAATTCCACATCCCAGGGCATCGCTCACTTATGCTGAGGGGAACTGAAAAAGCAGGAATCTGCTGGGTGAGTCATCATTTTCTTAAGTCTCCTGCAGAGTTTTTTTTTTCTCCTTCCATCTCTTTCTTCCCCTGTCTGCAGCATCCTTTCCCCCTGGGATGAATTGAAAAGTTGTTTATAAGAGGCTAGGAAAGGATTATACATCCCAGGTTATGATTTATCATATAGGTAAAAGGAAACCCAAATGAATAAAATAGCCATACCTCATTAAAAACATTCATGTGGTGTCAACACTTCCAGGGCCGTGAGATCCTTTGTCTTCGGCGTCTTTGAGAGAAACCCAGGGACCCCGTGCACAGTTTCTGCGGCCACACGTCAATGTCACACCAGGGCTCATCCTTAATCTCCGTTTTCATCCTGCTCCTGATGAGAGTATCTGCCAGCCAGTCCCAACACCAACCCACCCGACAGACCTCCGTGCATCTTTTGTACAGTCTAATATCACCAGAAGCCCAGCTCTATATTGTGTTCATTACAAAACTTGGAAAACGGTTTTACATTAGAATGTAAGTAACGAATGCGTTATTTGCAAACTAAGCCGGAACGGTCATTTGTTTCCTCCATCAACAGTGCTAAGTACCCACCGTGTACCAGGCACCGAGACAGGCCCGGGAGAAGTATTTACTCGCTTCTCAACATCTCTGTATCAGTGTTTCTGAGTCATCACTGTCATCACCACTGTGGCTAATTTCCCCTCCAAAGGAATCACAAGAGCAGCAGCAGGGGCCTTTCACCCTGTGTTCTCTTCCTTCCTGAGGAGGGCCTCTCTGAAAGTAGTCTACCACCGCAGACTAGTCCTAAGGACCGGGTGTGGCTCACTGGTGGAGAACCTGCCTAGCTTACCTTTGGCTCCAGCCCAAACTGCTAATCATGGTAACAATAATAAAAACAGATCCTTTGTCCTTTGACCTCGTTCACCAAATCCAGCTTGTGCCACTTCCAAGTATTTAGTCTCTTTTTAACATACCCAAAACCACAGCCCTCTGTACTCATTATCTTTTGTGGGGGAGGGGGTTTCGAGACAGGGTTTCTCTGTGTAGCTCTGGCTGTCCTGGAACTCAACTTGGTAGGCCAGGCTGGCCTCAAACTCACAGAGATCCACCTGCCTCTGCCTCCGCCAAGTGTTGGAATTAAAGGTGTGCGCCACGCAGCTTGTTCCCCTTAACTATTGTCCGCACCCTCAAAATCGCTTGGCACCTCTCCCTCAAGGGTCTCCAAACACAATTTATTTCTATGCTGTCAGATCAGAGTTAACTTTTTTCTTCCTCCTCCTTTTTTTTCTTCTTCTTTTATTTATGTGTGTAGGTATCTTCTGTGTGTATGCACACATGCATGCCGGTGTCCACAGAGGCCAGAAGAGAGCAACATCCTCTGGAGCTAGGATTATAGGCAGTTGTGGGCCACCTGACTTGTGTGCTAGGATCTGAACTCCAGTCCTCTACAAGAGCAGCAAGCTCTCTTAAATGCAGGGTCACCTCTCTAGCCCCCAAACATTGGGGGAGGTTGCTTGTTCGTTTCCCATTGGCCCAGACTTCCAACATAACCACACAGAAATCTCTTTGCAAAACTATTTGGCCAATAGCTTAAGCATATTTCTGGCTAACTCTTATATCTTAAATTAACCCATACCTATTAATCTGTGTATCACCATGTGGTTGTGGCTTACCAACAAGGTTGCTGTGAGTCTGTCTCCTGCAGGTGGCTGCGTGGCTTCTCCCTGACTCTGCCTACTCTCTCTATATATATCTTTTCCAGCTCGGCTGTTAAGCCATTGGCAGAAAGCAGCTTTATTCATTAACCAATAAAAGCAGCACATATACAGAAGGTCTTCCAACACCACCCAAAGTTAAATTTCTAAATCTAAACTCAGGTCAGATTACAACTCCCCTTCCCACCACCACACTTGTGGGTTTCTACTATCAATTGATACAAGTCGTATCAATTCCCTCTCTTTTGCATGAACAGGTCTTTAGAGCCTTAACTCTGCCTATCTATGCAGCCTATTCTGGTTCTTAGCCATATGTGTTGCTTCCCCAGCCCTGGACTCACACATGGCCTTTATGCCTTTGGGTATGGTGTTCTCTGTTCCCCAAAACCTTTTCCACCTTCTCTGTCCAGAGAGCTATTTTCAATGTGTCTTCTAAGAATCAGTTCAAGGCACACATTATGAGGGCTTCCCTATTCTGGGTTGTTACTCTGCACTCCCAGAATCCTCCAGGCATAGCTTTACCAGCTTGTTTAATTTCCAGTTGTGATGACTTGCTTGCAGAGTGACCTATACTATTAGTCTATGAGCTAATTAACATACTTTGGTCATCTCACTGTTCCCAGAATGCAGCACAGTGCTTGACTTTACAATAGATATGAGATGTTGTGGTTGAGAGAAAGAAATATAAAGCCCATTTCCTATTCTCCCCTCCTTCCAAGGAGGGAAATGAGATGACATATTAATTGTGACAAATTAACAAATTAAGTGGAGTCATAAGCAGAGGTTAATGAATGTTCCAGTCTTACTGATTTAAGAGGACAGACAGACTAATTTTGAAAATCAAGGCAGGAGGAACTGGCTTGAATCTTAGAGAGTTTTCATTTCCTAAATAGAGGAATAGAGAAAGGACATGAAGGAAAAGAGAGACTTACTGCACAAAGGCAGAAAGCCTGGGACACGTACAGGGCTAAGACAGGGCAGGATGGTGGGGTGGGACAAGAGTCAGAACATGGGCTGTACTCCACAAATAACTGAACATTTCTGGAAAAGGAAATGACTTGCTAAAATGGTATTTCAGGATCAATTAGCCGATGGGATTCAAACGGATCAAAGGTACAAAAGCAAATTAGGAAGCTATTGAACAGCCCAGGCATGAGGAGAGGACGAGTCTCGGCCACAGTATTGACAAAGGAATTAGACAGAAGAGGAGAAAAGGCCAAGGATGGCGTTGGACAGCCAGAGGGACTCAGTCAGAAAGGTAAAGAAACAGATAGCTTAGAAGTTCCAAGCCAGGAGGAAAATGGCAGTTTGAGCAAAGAGGACAGTGCATGGAAGGCTGGTACTGTTCGAGGAGAGGAGGGAGTTTCCTAGAGAGTCCTAACAGTTGGAAGATCCCCAGGAAAGCAGATAGAAGTGTCCCGTGGACGACTGGAGATTAACGACAGCACTGTGGGGCAGGACGCGGCTTCCTCGGCATCTCAGGTCTGTCTAGAGCAACCATATTGATGAACTCGGAATTCATGGTCGAGTTTCAGAAAAAGATATTCAATGTACATTAACATTTAGAGGTCACTCAAATAACAAGATGCTGCATTGTAAAAGACCTGTCCAATTTTGAAGCAATAAAGATTTGAAAGTAGAAAGAAAAGAGAAAATACAGTGTGGACAAATCAGCTATTTGATGGGTGTTTAAACCTCAGTTTCATCATTTGGAAAAGGGATATATTTGTCTTTAGAATGTTGTTGGGGTGACACATGAGAACCTGTGCATAAAAGCATCCTCACACAGAGTCTGGCATTAGGTAAGGACACAAGAAACATTGGCCATTACCATTAATATCCAAAATTGGTTAAAATAAATAATTTTCTAGAGTACAGAAAATATTTTATTTTCCCAACAATTATAGAAGGCAAGTATGACCAGTATATTTCGAACTGAGGAAGCATAGCTCAGCAAGGTTAATTGGTCAGATAAACAGAAGTAACTCAAATTGAGGGTTTCTAGACCAAATCTACTATGCTACTGAGCCTTCTGAGTCTGGTTTGGATTTGGGGTCGAGGGAGTGTCACCTTACGCGACCTCTGAGCGCCACCAAATCTCAAGGTAGACTTTGACATCAGGTCTTCATGTGTCTCAGTGATAATCCTACCTTCAAAGGCACCAAAGCTATCAGACTCATTCATCAAAGAATAACACATTCTTAGAGAAGGAGGTCTTTAAAGTTGACGTCGTCTCTCCCATAGTGTTTATAGTGCTGGCACCCCACCCAGTCCCCACCATCCTCTAAGACTCCAGGATATATTTCAAGATAAGGCTTCTTCTTTCATTTAGAGCAGAGACTGCTAATAACAGTCTGATATCTGTCAGCCAGAACCTCACCCGGCTGGGACAGCTGCCCATAAATCATACGTTTCAAGTGATTCCTCCAGCATTCACCACGATTGGGAAACTGTGTTGGCGGCAACACCGATGGTGGATTTTTGCCTGGTAGCGATGAAAATGATTGCTGCTGACCCCTCTCTGTCTTGGAATTACTGCTTAACTTTCTGTCTGGACATATGGAAAGGAGAAATCTTTGGGGATGTTGCCAGATAAATCTGGCTTACCTTGGATTCCTGAACGGACAGTTTGTCTAAGAATAGACTCCAAGGGGAGTTGCAAGGGAGCTAAGTGGACACGTGAGATCTGGATATTTTGTTCACCTCTCCCAGTAATTCTTGATTTCTGAGGTGAATAAAGTTATGTCATAAGGACACACAGGATGGAAAGTGAAGAGCATGGGAGAGGTGACAGGGACTTCTGAGACAGCTCTGGTGATATGAGGAACAAGACATCAAGGCAGGAGACTGAGAGGTGGCGACAGAAAATTTCAGGCTCCAATTCTATCTTGGAATACTGATTCTATCGTGGCCAAGGGCATCTTTTCCATGCCTCTTTCCCACATCTATAAAAAGGAGTTAATCAAAGGTGTTGCTGAGGTTTAATTAGTTAATACTGCGAAGTGCTTTGAAGATGCAAAGAAGATTATAAATATCCTGAGTTAAAAGTCCTCATAAGAAATATAGGGTAAAGTTAAGATTTAGCAAATCATATTGTCCCCAAAATAGCACAGGGCAAATAAAGGTGATTTAGCTCTGACAAGGAACGTTCCCTGATGCCGCGCCGGTACTGCGGTGATGTCACTTTAACTCTCTTTGAGATATTTAAGTTGTTGAGGGGAATCAAAAGGAAACGGGCACATTCACACGTCCAGAGTACCCCCTTCCCAAGCCAGGATCATCTGGCTAGGATGGCGGAGGGAGAGAGGAAAGAACACAGAGAACAGGCATATGTGAACCTCCTCCCAGGTCTTACAGTTTACAGCTCTGGGAAAACAGTGGAAAGAGCCAACAGTGGTTAGAGCCGGTCCACAGATCCGATCTCTATTCAAGTCGTAGAACCTCTTAGGACTCCCAGCTCATAGGCCAGCGAGGAGATGCTATGAAATAATTGGTGTGAAATGACTGGACTGTGGCTCCATCCCATCCCTCCTCGTCCCTGAATCTAGATTCTGTTTCTCACAAACCTCCAACGTGCCAACACGCTGAGTTGCTGTTTTCAATCCTGCGCTGTTGGGAGCATCTTATTTAGTTTGTTTTTTTTTTCCTTGAAAATCAAAAGTGCTCATTCCCACTGAGAGGCAGTGTTCTAGGGGAGGAAGGATTATTATTTTTTTTTTTAGCCAACTTGGCCTCATGGGGAAACTCACTTCTTTTTTTAAAGGCCTTCTTATGTTTTTGAAGATCTAATTATTTTTATTTTACTTATGGAAGGTTTGCCCTTCATGTATCTCTCCTTTGATATGAAGGAGTCTAATTGAACATTCCTCGAGCCTTTTTTTATTTGAGGGAGTAGTCGCTTCCATGAAATTCTAACAGAAAGTCTTCAAGGGGACTCACAGACCTCTGGGATGGTTAGCACTTGAGGAGAAGATGAGAGGGTAAGAGGTCATCCCATGATCTCTATTCCGCTGGCAGAAACACCGAGGACAGACTCCCGGCAGATGTAGGTACAGAATAGGTCAACGTCACCTGGCTGGTGGTAAATACCACTCAGCTTGACATCCAATCATGGGCCCATCTAGCAATGTGTCACCATGGCTATGAAAAGAAAAAGACTCACAAGGATTTGAAGTTAACTGGATGTCTGACAAGCATAAAATAACAACTTTAGATGAATAAAATGTCAAACCGGGGCCAGTGGCTGGCATGCCTCCTGGAGTTTATTTTAAAGGCTGGCTGGAGCAAATACATCAGGGAGAGACTATGGCTTCTTATCCCTGGGATATGTGGATTGCTCCTGTTGATTCGTCATTTACTTTCCAAATACTGCCGTCACTGGCATCTGCGCGTGGAGAGGACGAATATATGAAAAAACCCGAAACAGATGCTGTGTCTGTCTTACACTCTGCTCACACCCTGGGTATATGTATAGCCGTGCAAGTTTAGGTCGCTTTTGTTAATGTCGTCGGGGGCGGGGGAAGGGGTGTTTGTTTGTTTGTCTTTGAGTTTTATTTGTTTGTTGTTGTTATTTTCACTAATTGTGCACGTGCTGCAGCTTGGTTGATAAAGAATTTGTATTAGAAGGACAGGGGACACTGACAACTTCGGTCTCAAGCCACCTAGACGCAGGGAGGGGAAGAGGAACAAACAGAGGGTGTTCTGCAGGACCTCGCTCCTCGGACGTTCTGCTTTCCTCCAGATCACGTGAGCACAGAAGGAGGATTGAGCAGCTTAGCTCCCTAAATTCTCAGGTGCTGCCAGAGAAAACACCTGTCTGCCACCCACTGCTGCCGTGACGATCAGCCACCCAGGGTTCTCAGCCTCCGTTAGAAGCAGACATGCGCCAAGAGCAGGACCGTTGGAAACCCATGGTTACAGTCTGCTCCTCTTCCTTGTCTCCCAGCTGCTAGTCTGTCCCCAATCCCTTCTAGGAAGGTGGTGTGCACCAGTACTGTAAAACAAAACAACATGACTCCCCATGTATTGTTCCAATAGGGAGCTGCAGAAAACACCAACAATTAAAGAAGAACTACAAATAGCTAATACAATTTATAAATATGTTTCAATTATACTTATCAAAGAGATGCAAACTTAAAGTAGGGTTTTCCTCAATCAACTTGGCCAATATAAAAGCATAAAATGAGTACAGATATAATAGTTCTAAAAATACATTGGGATTTAAAAAAAATACATTGGATTTTTAAAAAATGCATCGGATTTGTTTTCTGTAGGCAACAAAAGCCCTAATGTGCCTTGACCTACAATGTTCTACTATGGATTGCGAATAAATAACTAGAAATGCCAAAAAAGAAAAAAAAATGTATATGGCAATTCAAATCATATTTATCTCATCAAAAATTGAAAACATGTGACCAAAAAAAAAAGAAAAGTTTAAAATTTAATTCTATATGATAGGACACTATTTAATTTTTTTGTGTGTGGGGACACCATATAGGTGTATGTGTATATATGTTTTATTTTATTTTCAGTTTGTCTTTATTCTTAAGAATTTCACATAGGCTGGGTGGTGGTGGCACACGCCTTTAATCCCAGCACTTGGGAGGCAGAGGCAGACAGATCTTTGTGAGCTCAAGGTTAGCTGGGTCTACAAGAGCTAGTTCCAGGACAGGCTCCAAAGCTACAGAGAAACCCTGTCTCAAAAAACCAAAAAACAAAAAAC
>NW_026067977.1:5508535-5600405 GCF_014885135.2 Alexandromys fortis
CTCCCAGAGATCCACCTGCCTCTGCCTCCCTAGTGCTAGGATTAAAGGCGTGCGCCACCACCGCTCTGCTGTTAACAGGCTTTTATGTGTATAGTCCAAGCTAGAAACAGCCCAGGTCCCTTCAGCCAAGGGATGCACAGACTGGCATAGCCATCCCATGGGACAGTACTCAGTGACGGAAAGAAACCCACTACTAGCATACACAAAATGCACAAAGCCTTTCTGAAGTGACAAAATTACAGAAATGGGGGGCTGTAGCTATAACCTGCAGTGTAGTACACACAAGACTCTAGGTTTGATCCCTAGCTTTGCAACAACAAATTAAGAGAGAGAGGGAGGATGGAAGGGGAAATTGTAGGTGGAGAGGATTAAGATACACTGTACACACACACACACACACACACACACACACACACACACACGAAATTGTCAAAGAATAAAAAACACATCTATGGCAGAGAGATGGAGACCAGAAAAATGTGTTAGGGAGATACGCCTATTAATGATAGTCCAAAGAGTTCGTGTTGTAACTGACCTGTATCTTATGGTCTGTCATATAAATCTGCTCAGCTAACTAGAACGCATGGATGTAAACACACACACACACACACACACACACACACACACACACAGATCGTTGTGCAGAACTGGTGAGGTCTGAGTGAGGTTGGCAGATTATATCAAGGTCACTTTTCTTCCTGTTATTGCCCTGTGGGTGTGTAAAATATTACCATTGGGAGAGATGAGGCAAAGAGCGTAGGGACTGATTGGTAAAATGTTTGCCACTGCATGTGGCTTCCCCATGCTTTCTGCAGTTTTTCTCCAGAGAGAGAGTTAGAAAACTCCAGAACTCAGGAGGCAGAAGCAGGAGGGTCATGAGCTTGAAGCCGGCTTGGGTTACATAGTGAATATAGAGCAGGTATGTCCATAGCGAGCCACATAGCAAGGCCTTTTCTCAATGAGCCAAGAGTTTGGAATGCCAAGGCCTTGGACTCAGTCTCCAGCACTGATTTTTAAAAGTTAAAACAAACAAAACAAATTGGCAGAAATCTATAATTAGAGACTATATATATAAACATATACACACACACACACACACACACACACACACACACACACACACACACACATATATGTATCAGCAGTTGCTTAGGGAGATCACAGGCCCTAGCAGGGAACAACTACTGCTGTTTTGCTAAATGACAAAACTGCCCTCTAAATATTTATATTTATACCCATAGATCAGTGTTTCAGTGTTGTTCACAACCTCAGTTGCAGAAGCTTCTTTTTTTTACAGTGGACAGCAGTCAATTTAAAAACTCGTAACCGATCAAGGTATTGAAAACAAAAGACTGCTGAGTCATAGCCCTAAATGGTGCACCTCCATCAATACCCCCAAGACTCAGGTAACATCTGAAACAGGGGTGGACAGACTGTAAGAGCCAGAAAACAGGAGGAGTCCTGTGAGATGCTGCTTTCTGGGCCCAACGTGCATTGCACTCAGTAACTCATAGTGTCCATGTTACCTGTGCAAGATTAAGTCAGTCAAAGGAAGAGCTTGGATGAGGGAGGCTTGTAAGGTCCTCTGGCTGATGGGTACCAGTTGATGGGTACCAGAAGGGAGAAACTTGTTTTCCTCCAGAACTGTGCTGACTGGTAGGTTGCCCACATTTCCGTGGATGGCCCCATACTCAGGTGCATGCAGGCGGCACTAATTGGATTCAGTAGGTTAAACAGAAATAGAAGGGGCCTGGAACAATGGCTCAGTGGTTACGAGCACTTCCTGCTCTTGTAGAAAAGCGAAGTTCAGTTGCCAGCACCCACATCAGGCAGCTCACAATATTCTTTAACTGCAGCTCCAGAGGATCCAATACTCTCTTCTAGACCCTGCAGACATGTGCACTCTTACGAATATACCCACACATGGATATATACACATAATATTTTAAAATATTAATAAAATAAATTAAAAGGGGCCAGGAGGTGGTGGTGCATGCCTTCAATCCCAGCATGTGTGAGGCAGAGGCAGGCAGATCTCTGTGAGTTTAAGGCCAACCTGGTCTACAGAGCTAGTTCCAATACAGCCAAGGGTACACAAAAAAACCCTATCTTGAAAAACAAACAAATAAATAAATGAAGGTAGGAGAGGTCGTGTTGGGGACGGGAAGGACATAGCTGAAGGTGATATGGTCAAGATGCATTATATGAATGCGTGAAATTGTCAGAAAATTAAGTTTAAAGAATCATGTGACATTTGTAATACTATGAAGCTGAAGACTGGCTCCATAGTTGATGCTGTTAAGTAATTATACAGGGCTGGCAAGGTGGCTCAGCAGGTGAAAACATTTGCCACCAGACTGGATGATCAGAGTCTGATTCCTGAAACCCACAGGGTGGAAGGAGAAAATAGGTTCATAGAAGTTGTCCTCTGACCCTTCACACCAATGCACACACACATGCACGCATGCGCACATACTGCTCTGCACACACATGAGAAGTAAGAAAAAAGTATAACTAGTTTTGATTCCATAATGCTATTGTGACTGAAAACGAAATGAATCCTTAAACTTTTAAGATTCAAACTTCAAGCCAAAATATTTAGAGATAAAGTCATCTGATGGCTGCGAATGCTTCAAAACAAAGTGAGTAGGGAAACGGATGAGGTGTGAACAGGCTAGGTTTAGCCGTGAGGAGATGGATAAGTTGGTATAGACCATATCTGTTTTTATAGATTTTCAAAGTTTTCCATAATAAAAAGTTAGATTTATTTTAATGAGGGGAAAAATTTAAGGAAGAAGGCTGAATCTCCAAGGAAACCCTGCCAAGATATTCATCTGCTCATCAATAAAGCATACAGCTTCTGCCTGAATTCCCTGTGTGCCAGGCACTGCGCTGGGCCTTAAAGCCAGGACTGAGAGAGGCTTACCACTTCCCTGTGATCAAAGACTGGTGGGGGCAGAGAAGCTGCAAAAAACGGGGAAGGGAGGTTAAAGTTGGAAAGTGCAGAAGGATTGCATAGCCCTGGAGGAACTGGCTGTGTTCTGCACCCACAGAATGGTGCCCTGAAGAGTCGTCAAAGGACGTTCTGCAGTCCAGGGCTAGAGGGGAGAGGCCCTTAAACCTGAACTAGGGACCCAAGCAGGGCAGAGTGTCACCTCTGTTCACATCAGTACCTTTCATTCAGGATCCTGTCCTAGCCCAAATTGTATTACGGTCCTGTGAGCTGGCTCTGCCGTCACCTTCAGGGACACGGGGCTAATGATCTGTACCGAAGTCTTGCGGTTCATGAAACAGGATGATATGAGCTCAGATTCAATGTCCCCGTTACCAGCTGCCACCCCTTCCAAGGTCCTGCAGCCTTTTAAGCTCTGCCTTCTTCGTTCAGATACTGATTCAGAGAGAAACGGTTAAATGAGCCCTTTAGAAAAAAGGAAAGTGTCTTCCGTGTCTTCAGTGAAAAAACAGCGCGGCGCATTTGCTGGGACTCACAGGGAAACAAGCTGCTCCGACCGTACATATGTATGGGGATACACACATTCCTTCTATAAATGTACATATAAATTTGCTTTATGGCTACTGCCTAATCAGTTGTAATAATGCAAAGGATGCCGCGTGGTGAACAGTATTAAGGCCATAAATTACAGCTCGCAGAAGGTGGTTTTTCCACAGAACCACTTGGCAAGGCCTGCTTGATTAATGTCACACTAGGAAGGCTCGACAGAGGTGAGATTGGTAAGGAAAATCGCAGAAAGAACGCAGGGGCGACAGTGACAGCCGCACCCACAGCAGTCAGCCTCAGAGGACAGGCCCATCAGCCTTTGGGACTACTGAGCACTGCACTTGCTTTAAAAAAAAACAAGAGGCCCCCCCAAGCCTTGAGGAAGCATCAGCCTCTATGCTGGGTATTGCCGTTGACATGCATTATTTATCAGTGCTGCGTTCCATTATTGCTAAATAGAGAATCGATAGATTAAAACACTCAAGACCTGCAGAAATAACAGTCGCCCAGTGAAGGCGGGCCGTCTGCTAAGATCTAAACATGACCACGCCTGGTCAGCGGAGCAGAGCCTTCGTTTCCGGCTTCACCATTTGTCTGTATTGATTCTGCCTGGGAGAAAAGGAAGAGCTCCTTTGCGTTGACAAATACAGATTTATCCTGTCTCTTGATGCAATTTGCAGCTTGGACCTCATTTGAATCCTTACCTCCAGAGTCTTTAGCCTGGTAGGAGAAACTATAGGGGAATTAGTTTTTTTTTTTTTTTTTTGTCTCAGAAGCCTGCCTCTAATTACTTTCAGTAACAAATGGCTCCAAAAGTCAGAGCTTCATGATGGAAGGGATACTTTAAGGTGGTAGGGTTGGATGGTAGATGGCTATGCCTAGAAATAAAGGAGGGTCTACGATGGGACCAGAAAAGAGGCGGCAAAGGCCCCTTGAGTCTCGGGTGTGTTCCAATTGCTCATTTCTTACATCCGGATGTCTTCCAGTGAGGAAAGACCAGTGTTTGGAAAACGGCTTAATTATTCAAGCTGTCTTTTATTTTGATAACAAGGAAAAACAACTCTTTCTAACCAAGTCTTAATTGTTGCGATTAAAGAAAAAAATATTTTCCCAATATAATTCAACAAATGCCGGCGGACGTCTGTGGAGTACCGTTACTAAGCGTTAGGGATGGGAGATCACCCGTCCGTCAAAGGGTTCCTGAGTGCCTGTGGGAAGTGGCTAGGGGCTCACAGCTAAGACTCCCGTTCCCTTACAGAGCGAAGAGCCTGCTAAGGGAGATTCAACAAGGGCCATTCAACAAATAATCACACAGTGAAGAAATGCACCACAACTGTGGAACCCGGTGGGGGCTGTGAACGATCAAGATGAGCATCAGGTCTGAGCGCTGGAGGAAGACTTCTCTGAGGAAATAAGGTTTAGGTGAAGAGCAACTTAAAGGAGAAAGGGGTGCACAAAGGGGGTAAAATGTAACCATTATCTACTTTCCCAAAAGCTCCGGAAGGGCTGGGAGCTGGAACCAAGTATGAGCTGTTCTGAACCCTGAGAGGTGGCCGCATGCTCCAATAGAGAACCAGTGAGCTATGGGTTTGCTGGTGGATTACAGTAGGATGAGCCGTTCTGAGCTGACCCGAACCCCTCCCTGCCTGCAGAGCTAAAACCGGGAAGGCTAGGCCACAAACAAGAGAGAGCAAGTCTCCTTGGCTCATCTGACTCGGCACCAGCAATGCCCAATGAACACAACAGAGTTTGGCCATCTTTGCTATTATTATTCTCTCTCTGGCAAAAGTACTTTAGGTTTTAATCGCTCTTTTAAAAACTGAAAATGAGGACTTGGCAAAGATGCAGAAGAGACCTGAAATTAAAAACATTCTTTTTAGCTCAAATACAGCAAAATATGCCAAGCTGCACATTACGAGAAACAAAAGGCACGATGGATTTATGAAAGGTAACTGAAACCAGGCCAAACAGGTGACTGGATTCTCCTCACGCAGTCATTTCCCAGCTGTTGACTGGGCATCTGTAGGGCTTGCTTGGCGTACCGCTGCAAGCGAGGCAGACAAGGTGCTTGTCCTCGGGGAGTTTGCAGTCCAGCAGGGAAAAGAAGAGAAACCAATACAGCTTTAAGCAGTGAGAAGGGCTATAAGGAAAATGAAGCAGATTCAGGGAGTGGAGAAAGGCAGGGATGAGAAGACACTAGTAGATAGAATACAGTGGCCAAGAAAGTCCCCAGATACATGTGTCATCATTTTCAGAAGGTGACCCTGCTCCGCCGTAACCATCTTAAAGAGTCACGAATGCTAGGAATATAGCTATGCACCACCATGCCCAGTTTATATGGTGCTGAGTATCAAACCAAAGACCTCCTGGGAAGCAGGCTAGCACCCTACCAACTGAGCCACATCCCCAGACATCTGACAATGGAGCAAGCATGAAGCCTAGAGGCATGGGTGACATTTGTCTCACTCCTTCAGACTATTTATTGTTTTCCTATTACATTTGCTCCTTTTGAGTATGGGCATGATCATCCATGCTCTGGCATACGTGTGTTGGTTAGCGGATAAATAGTCACGGTCAGCTCCTTCCTTTCGTCGTGTGGATCCCTGTGCTAGAACTCAGGTCTACAGGCTTGGTGGCTGGCGGGTACCTTTACCCTCCGAGCCATCTTGTCCGCCTCTCTCAGATTCTTGACTACCAGCTCTCACATCCCTGAAGCAATATTGCCTGGGTTTAGACATGGACAGCGGCACAGGAGGGTTAAGGTGAGACACCTCTGGAGACTTACACTGAACCAGAAAAACCCCGGTACCCAAAGGATCATGGTGTCGAGTGGCAAATGAAACACACCGTGACTCAGATGACAAGGGCAGTGACAGAGAGGGCAGAAAAGCTTTCTTCCTGCTTGTTGGACAGAAGACCTGCCTTGCACTTGGCATTGCCGATGATGTAGCTGTCCCTGCCCATCTGAGGAGGGGAAAGGCCAGTAGGCCTGAGTGGAGAAAGATATGGGAACATTTGAAAGATATTGAACGTTATGAAAAACAATTATGGCATCCTCGGCAGAGGAGAGGAGAGGGCTCAGGTCTGAAGGCTGGAGCAAGCTCGACAGGTCTCGGGGGAAAAACAGGACCGCTGGCTCAGCTGGAGAGCTGCCAGCCAGTGGTGGGTGGCAAGAGCAAAACTGGAGCCTCTGGGGGCAGCTCAGGTGGCTGTAGCTGGAAAGATGCTAGCTTCCAGGCCACAACAGAGGCTGTGGGAGGGCTCTCTGGGCAGGGAAATGAGTCCATCTGATGGATGTTTGAAAGGCTGTTCGAGAGAGAATGAGATGCTCTCTAGCTTATTGATGCATTAACTGATTCATTTAGTATCTTGTGTGACCCCGGATGAAAGCAGGGACAGGCACAAGCCCAAGTACCTTGAGAAGGGAAGAAGCAAGAAAGATGAGAACCTAAGTGGAGGGGAGAGGCCTGGTCCTCTAGGTCTGGGCTGAAGGAGGTAGAAGCAGTGGGCCAAGGGCTTCCTTCTCCCGAGTGGGGCGAGGAGCGAAGAATGGGGTGTGGCTGAGGAGAGATTTGGAACGACTTCTGAAGGATTGAGGAAGAACTCCCTGAGGATACACTGCTGGTCTGGGGGGGGGGGGAAGACCCTTCCCTAGACTGAAGAACCCACTCTTTACCCCTTCCTGAGGGATCTCCCATTCTGAACCCACTCTCTTTCCTGCTGATCCTACAAATCTGTCCTCCCACCAGCCCCCAGACAGAACCTAGGACTTACCTATACTAAGCAAGCACTCCGTCACTGAGCTACACCCCCAGCCCAGATCTCCAAATGTAAACCCCCAAAGGCCCCCGTGATGCAGCCCTTCCAGCCATTTGCAGATGCCTCTTCTCCTGAATGATTGGCACGTTCCTCGGCTGCTAATCATTATTCTTGTCACCTGCTCCCTCCCTATTCTCTTGCTATATGGGTTTTATTACATTAGTGCAATTTCCCTTAAAGGTCATCCATTATTTCTGCCCTATCTTCGTTGTCATAGACACTGTGTGTGCACGTGTGTGCGTGCATGCGTGTGTGTGTGTGTGTGTGTGTGTGTGTGTGTGTGTGTGTGTAACCTGTAAATGTTTCTCCCTTGCTTTGCCCTCACCTCTCATTTGAAGTTCTTATTCTGAGTCTGATGGCCGTAGGCCCCGGGCATTCTCTTCCCTTCTCTCTCTGACCGCTGTGCCCCTTGTCTCCTCTGCACAGCTCTTTCCCTTACTCGCCTGTCATTCATACCACCTGGAACTCAGTTACTTTTCCGGTCGCCAGATACTGCCAACTGAACATGGCCTTAATGACTAGCTGTCGGTTTATGACTTCCAAGCCACGTCTTTAGCCCAAACACCTGCCTCTAGACCCCCTCCATACTTGCGACCTACCAGTATGTCCAAAGTGAAGGGAAATACTTTCCTGCAAAACCCCTTTGCCATCAGTGTCACCGCTCTTGAGTCTACCCTATGTCTAACTGCAGAGCTAATTTTTGCTGTCCCATGCCCTTGTCCTCCACACATCATTCGGCCATTTTCGCCCTCCGTGGACATGTTAGATGTAATCCTCTATTCCTAGCAATTCATCCACCCCAGATACAGGCTGTGAGTGACCCTTCTCCTATGACTGGAATTCTCTCTCTAAGATCCTCAGCCAGCGTCTTCCAACCACTCATTCCCTCAAGAAATGTTTACTGGGGGCTTCTTGTGTACCCTGGAGATAGGGACAGCCAGCAGGAGATAGGAGATAGGCAATGATGGAAGAGCCCTGGCTCCCACACAGACAGTCAATATGGAAGCAAATCAAACCACTCTGAACAGCTGGGAGACGTGACATGCGGTGACATATGGAAAGTGATGGCGGAGGAGGCACAGAGAGGCTCTCCATCAGACGAGGGCTTCGTGAAGTCCCTTCTGAGAAAGCGGCACCTGTGTCCGGGTCCAGATGAACAGAAGAGAATGTAGTGCACAATCTAGGGGCGACCCTCACAAGGACAACCAGTGTGCAAGTCCTCGTGTGGGAATAAACCTGACTTTGTTTGATAAACAAGAAAGGCCGGTACGACATGAATGCAGAGAGCTAAGAGAGCTACAGAAGATGAGCGTGGAGAGGCTTCCTTGGCCTAACAACATGGGCTTCTCAAGCAAGGCTTGACTGGTGGAGCTTTAGTCTTGAGTTCAAGCAGAAGCCCTCAAGGGGGCTGGAGGGAGCAGGGATAGGGTTCGCTTTGTGTTTCTGTGAGATCACTCTCACTACTTAACGTCTGAGAACAGACTGTGTGGCTCCTGAGAGAACAAGAAGAGCACTCAGGAATCCAGCTGAGCGCTAATGGTGGCTTGGAGTGCAAGGGCAGGGCGGACGGAGACAAGCAGACAAGTGTCTGTTCAATTATCCAGGAGGCAGACATGACGGTGTTTGTTGATGGGTTTGATATGGGGATAAAGGAAAATGGAGGAATCAAGAATGGCTCCTAGGTTTTGGCTCAAGCAGTGGCAAACTAGTGATGTAATCTGGGATGGGAAGCCTGGGGTAGGAGAGCTTGGTGCTCAGAGAGTATTCTTTCCGCATGCCCTTAATGATGGGGCGCTCACCCTCACTCCAAGGACAATCAGTCAGCCCACTGGTTTTAGGAAGGTCTTATATGAAGCCCTAATCTGTCTCTCTGAAAACGTACCCACCTACTCCAGTTCTTATCTTTGGAAGGAAAAAGACCCATTTCTTCTTTCCCATCCAACAGCCTCCTCTTTCCCGTGCAAAGGACACTTACACTCTTCTGAGTTTTCTCGCCTATGATTAATTTACTCATTTTTTTTTCTTATTTCTGGATCATGGCAGGTTTAAACTGGTTTTCCTTCCACCTCATACCAACCTATCATTACAAACAGTCAGATCCATCTTCCTAATGCTCCCGCCATTAATCACAGAGGGCTAGGAGCTGTGCTCCATCCTAACATTAAGACTCTTTGGTCTCAGTTTTCTAAGGCAAAAGGAACAGGATACTTTTAAAAACACGACTGTGCAAATATTTTAAGTGACCAAGACTTAGACTTCCAGGATCCCACATCTGTAAGACTAGGGAGATAACACAGTTGGTAAAGCACTTACCTTGCAAACATGAGACTCTGAATTTGTTACACAGAACCCATGTCAATGTTCCAGGTGCGGTGGCTTGTAATCCCAGTGCTCGGGAGGCAGGGACAGAGGGATCCCTGGGGCTCACAGTGACCATAACTTAGCCACCTTCAGCCTAAGGAGGGACCCTGTCCCAAAGAAGATGAGCATTGTTTCTGAGGATGACACCTGAGGGTTGTTCTGTGTCATCTAAGAATGCACACACATGTACATGCACACACACACACACACACACACACACACAGCAGAGCACATGTTTTGAGGCCACCCTGATCTACAAAGTGACTTTCAGGACAGCCAGAGCTGTTACACAGAGAAAGCCTGTCTCAAAATACCAAAAAAAAAACAAAAAAACAAAAAACCAACAAAAAAACAAACAAACCAAAAATGGTTACGAGACCGTTGCAAGGACAATGTGTGACCCAGCTGTGAATGCCATTCCCAAGGGTGGGGGTGGGGTAAGGTGTTTCCACTCTCACCTCAAGTCCTAAGAGCCTTCCAGAGTATCACATGAGGAACTTCGTGTTGGCACCGGAAGGCAGGGCTGCTGTGGTTTAGATGTGGTTTGACTACCTTTCCCTCAAATGATTATGTGTCATAAGCTTGGGCGGCGGCGAGAGACCTAAGAGCAATAGAACCCAGAAGGAGGTAGGTAGGCCATTGGAAGTGCGGCCCTTGGAAAGGAATCAATACAGGTCTTGTGGGACCCCATTAGTTCCCATGTGATCAGGTTTTTGCAGAAAGAATGAACCCAATCACTGAGTCTCTACGGTTTGGTCTCTGGTGAGGAGGAATTCTGATGGATGACATCAACCTCAAAACTATAAGCTAAATTAAATTCTTTTTCTTGATAAAATTCCTAGGCTGAAGTGTTTTGTTATAGCAATAGAAAATGGACTGCCGTAGGAAGAATCACAGACTGCTGCCTCATTTCTGCCTGAGGGATCTAAAAGGTAATGACGAGCTGGTAGAATCTTCTAATGGCCAGGATAAAGGAGCAGTAGTCGCTCTGGGCAGCCTGTGTATACCTTTGTAGGATCAAGACTGTTTCTTATAGAGCTGAACTGAATCACGTAGGGACGAGGGTGTCCTGGAGTCATTTTGAGGCCTGCCTAAACGTCCCCAGGAAGTCTTTGTAGAGAGGGCTTTTAGAAAACTGGGGCTGGGGAGGGGGTCATTCAGAGGAAATTGCCTCAGCTACACTACACCAATGTTATTGACTGGGTGGGCTAGCACATGCCTTTAATCCCATCACTTAGGAGGCAGAGGTGGGCACAGCTCTGTGAGTTTGAGGCTAGCCTGGTCTACATAGAAAGTTCCAGGCCAGCCACGGTTACATAGTGAGACCCTGTCACAAAAATAAATTAATAGATCAATAGGAAACAAAATGTCATCGAACATCCCTAGCAGAAGTTCTCACAGGCTAGTGAAAGAGCTTGGAGCTAAGTACGCTTTAAGATAGGCTCCCAACTTGTGGTACTCTATTAGCACAGCATTGGGCAGGTTCCTTTAGATTCCATCCTGGTCCCTTTTAGTTAGACAAAGGCCAGAAATCACAGATCAGAGAAAGGAAGAGAAGAGGAAAAACAGGCTATAAATCAAGAGAAGACACAAGTCCCTTCTCCCTGCCACCTTGAAAACCCGCTAGGAAGGACAAGCCTGGGCTCTGAGATTCTGATTCTCCCATTGGTCCAGCACAGTATTAATTATTAAATTAAAACACTGAGCAGTGGAAGAATTTGCCCATTTTTTTTTAGGGTGGTAAGAAGTTTAAATCAAGTTTCTTTTTAAATTATAATTTATTTTATTTTAAAAAGAAAACATACAATCTTTTTTCAGTTTACATACCAATCCCATTCCCACGCCCTTCCCTCCTCCCTTTCCCTTCACCTACCATCCCACCCCACCCCCATCCTCTGCTCATAGAGGGCGGGGCACATTGCTCTGAGGAAGGTCCAAGGCCTTCCCTATTATATCTAGGCTGAGCAAAGTATCCATCCAAAGAG
Organism: Alexandromys fortis; assembly: GCF_014885135.2. NCBI lineage: Eukaryota > Metazoa > Chordata > Mammalia > Rodentia > Cricetidae > Alexandromys > Alexandromys fortis. The sequence continues at coordinate 5,520,200 of NW_026067977.1, forward strand.
AATACGTCCCCAAAAAGCCAGTACAACCAGTAGGGATAAATCCTGGTGCCACTGCCAGTGGCCCTGCAGTCTGCCCTAGTCACCCACATTCAGAGGATCTAGTTTGGTCCTATGCTGGTTCCTTCCCTGTGCAGCTGGAGTTGGTGAGCTCCCTTTAGCTCAGGTAAGCTGTGTCAGTGGGTGTCCCCATCCTGGTCTAACCTCTTTGCTCATATTCTCACTCCTCCCACACTTCAGCTGGACTTTGGAAGCTCAGCCCAGTGCTCTGCTGCAGGTCTCTACCTCTGTTTCCAACAGTTGCTGGATGAAGGTTCTATGATGACATTTCAGATACTCATCAATCTGACTACAGGGCAAGGCCAATTCAGGCATCCTCTCCTCTATTGCTTAGGGTCTCCGCTGGGGTCAACCTTGGGGATTCCTGGGAATTTCTCTTTTATCAGGTTTCTTGCTAGCCCCATAATGGCTCCCTCAATCAAAATATCTCTTTCCTTGCTCTCATCTCTGTCCTTCCTCCATCTCAACTATCCTGTTCCCTCAAGTTCTCCTCCCCACTCTCCTTTCTTCTTGATACCGTTTCAGGAATCCCTTGTGCAGTATTCTGGTGGCACACAGATAGAAGCAGCCTCCCTTGGTTTTCTCCTGCTTTCAGCACTTCCATCAAGGCCTCTGCCACACCCCTAAATATGGAGTTTGATGTTGTCCTTTACCCAAGCTCATCTTTATTTTCATCAGAATCTCTCGCGATTCTGACGGAGACTCTGATGGCCCCTGTGTTTCGTAATAACAGCAAATATTCAGCCAGCATTATTCAGTCAACCCTCTTTATTCATGAGTTCCACATCTGAGACTTCAACCAACTGAGAACTGGAAACGTGAAAAATATCTCATCTGCACTGAACACATACAGACTCTTTCCCTTCTCCTTATTCCCTAAACAAGAGCATCCAACAGCTAGTGGCATGGCCTTTACCTTGCAGTAAAGTATAAGCAGTCTAGAGATGGTTGAGAGTGATGGTAGGATGGCATGGGATACACCAATGGCAACTGCATTGCCATTCCATCCCCGGGACTTCTGCGTCGGTAGAAGTGGCATCTTGGGGACTGGAGTCAATCCCCCCCCCCCCCCCCCCCCGCAGATACAGGAGAGCGGCCGCCTAAGACAGATGTTGTTATCACCTTCCCGGCTGTGGGGTTGCAACCAGATGACCAAGGAGGCTGTGCTAAAGGGTAAGAAGCCCAACCCTGAGGTACTTCCTATCCCTACACCATCACACGCTTTGTTCTCTGCTGCTCCATGCACGTTTTCCCTTTCTCCTTCTGATTATGCTACCCCAGGTATCTTTCACATCCCTACTCAAATCCCTCCTGCGTGGAGCTTTCCCTAATTCCTTTACAGTTGTCTTTAGTCTCCGAATTCCCTAAGCATTTCGCTTGTCCCAAAACTTTAAAACTGGAACGTGTGCTGTTTATTTTCCTATTTTCTTGTGCAAGCTCCATTGTTCCTTCCAGAATGAGACCTGTGTTCCATCCTTTCTCGCATCTACCATGGCGGTGGCTCTCAAAGTAAGCAGGGGGCTCGCAAAATCAGAAACACGTAAATGACATTTAGATAGATGAAAAGGTGTTGGGTCTCATTGCAATAGGAGATATGTGATGGGCTGTGGGTGTAACTCACTGGTAGAATACTTTCCCAGCATGTGTGAGACCATGGGTGATTTCTAGTATAGTAAAAGACAGCTAGATGATATACATAGATAGATAGATAGATAGATAGATAGATAGATAGATAGATAGATAGATAGATAGATATAAGTAGGTAGATAGCTAGATGATAGATAGATAGATAGATATAAGTAGGTAGATAGCTAGATGATAGATAGATAGATAGAAGATAGATAGATAGATAGATAGATAGATAGATATGATCTGAGGTTCATTTCTTTTGCTGTGATAAAATAACTTGACAAAAAGCAAAGTTTTTCTGGTTAACAATACGAGGTTAAATCCATCACTGTGGGGAAGCCAAGGTGGGAGGAACTAAGCAGTTGACTACACCATGTCTGTAGTCAAAAGCAGAGAGAAACAGATGCACCATTCTGCTTGCTTACTCTCAGATAGCTTTCTTCACTCTTACACTGTTTGGGGCCCAGCCTATGAAATGACGCACCCAAATTCTGGGTGCATCTTCCCACCTCAACTGGCAATCAACCCTCCGAAGACATGTGCACAGGCCAACATGATCGAGATAACTCAACTGAAACCCTCTTCCTAGGCGAGTCTAGGTTGGGGCAAGTTGACATTTTAAGCTACCATAGGGATGGATGGATAGATAGATGATAGATAGACAGATAGATAATACATAGATACATAAGTAGATAGACAGAAATACAGACAGATAGATTGATAGAGTCTACTTGTGTTACTATTTGGTACCTGTAAGATATGGAAAATCCAAACACAGGGCCACATTTGGACAAAAGTGTAGGGGAAGGAACCTCTCACAAGCTGCTGGTGGGAATGTAAGATGATGCGGCCCTTACAAAGAAAAATCTGGCAGTATCTTACGATATTACACATGCATTCTTTTCAGCCCAGTAATCTCACTTTTGGGAATCCATCCTGAAGATGAACTGGCAAAGATCCCAAACGCTACGTGTTCCAAGCTATTCTCGCTGTGCTATTTATAAAAGCAAAAGTTTCCAGTGTAGAATCCTAATGTCAATCAATAGAGGCCTGGTTAGATCACCACAGAAGAGCTGTAACAAAGGGGCCTGGGCAGGAGGATCACTCCTGACCCTTCTGGATGCTCTCCAGAACCCACTGCTGGGTGAAGGAAAATGTACACAACAGACACCATTTGTGCAAGGAAGGAGTGGATGTAACGTAACCATGTGTTTACTTGTATTTTCTAAAGGAAATAACGGAAGAACAAAATGGAAAATAATGAAAAGTATTGTGTATGAAGGGACGAAACCAAGGGGGAGGGGCAGTGAGGTTGGCCCCAATACATCTGACCTTATAGTTCTGACTTCAGAGCCAATTATTGTCTACAGTTCAAAACAAAACTAAGGGGAAAGTAAGATGCTTCAGTGGATAAGGGTGCTTGTCACCAGACTGGACTACCTGACTTCAATCCCAAGGACCCAGATGGTGGACAAAGAGAACCAACTCTCATCAATTGTCCTCTGTTCTCCATGTGTGTGCTGTGGACTATGTGCACCCACACACGTGCACACACAGAATAAATGCATGTAACTTTTAAAGCACAAAAGTGAACATTAGAGCCAACAGAAATGGCAATGCGCGTGTCCTGGAAGTGAACAATTATACAAGAGGAGTGGAATGACCTCTCTGTTAGAGTTGGAGGAAGCCAGAAGAATCCTCGCGGTGACAGCCTGGAGCTGGAGATGCTCTTGTGAACTCATGCTTAGCTTAATATAGACAGGGCTGGGCAAGCATAAAAATACCTACCGCTGTGTCTGTCCACACGGGTTGCTACACAGACATCAATCTCCTTGTTGTGTCAGCTAAGGAGGCCCCATAGCAACAAGCAACACGCCATCCAGATCACAGCGTCTAACACCATTCTCCAATCAAAGGAGCCGGGCCTTCTCAGAGGAATGACTGGTTCCGATGGGACAAGAAACGGAGAAGACAGTCCCAAAACATCTGGTAGTGGCAGAGAGTAAGGAAGCACTATTTTAAAAAGAAATTGTGGGCGCATGTCTAAGTAATACAGAAACAAACGGAAAAATTGCCAGCGGACAGACTTGGACCACTGTGGACAACAAACCAGAACACAACTGGACCATAACCCCAAGCTTAAACTGATACCTAAGAGTCTAAATTGAAGAAAAAAGCAATTAAAAATGTTTTTACACTTATTTGGTGTGTGTGTGTGTGTGTACATATGTACTCACACACGTGCCATGAGCATGTGTGGCAATCAGAGAATTATTTGCAGGAGTTGGTTTTCTCCAGCACATGGATTACTGGGGTCAAACTCAGGTCATCAAGCTTGGCAAAAAACACCCTTACCCACTGAGCCATCCTCCACCCAGAAACACAACATTTAACAAATGAATGCATGGGAAGAGAAGGGTTTCCAGTGTAGAATCCTAAGCAATCTCTGTGGGTCTCCAGCCTCAAAGAGATGGAGCCCTCAGCTGTGGGCTGCGCACAGTGACTTCATCTCTCCATGAATGAAGCATAAAGGGGAACGAGAGCAGCTTTCTGGTGGAAAAGCCTGACAAGCACTCCTCAGTCTGTGTTAACAGCAAAGAAGAGGGAGTGGGAGGGGATCTGAACACACTCCATGAGAAAGGAGAAGGGGTGACCGCGGGGAAAGGAAGAGGTTCTGGCAGAAAAGAGTGGCTCCAAGCCAAATACACTGACGTGTATGAAAATGCCACAGTAAAACCCATCGTTCTGTAGATGGCCCATATTTTGTAGGCCACCTTCAAACTTTATAGATGTATAAAAACATCTATAGCAGTGAGCCATATTAATAGTGTGCACCCTCGGTAGCACACTTCAAAATATCTACTCTTCCCTCCCCCCCCCACACACTCTCAAAAACCCCGGAGTGGGATAGCTGGGTAGAACTGAAGTGAGAGAAAAGAATAACAGGTGCATGAGGTCTTCTTTCTAAGAGCACATTTGTTTAAATACGTCTGCAATAAACAAATATTTTTTCAACCATCGGCCCAGGTTTGTGGGCACTAAGGAGATTTTTGCCTCCGAGCTGGGGTTCTTCTAAGACAAGCAGATGATGCTGGTTCAGATGATTCAGGAACAGCTGAGGGACAGTTGCAAGAGTAACTGCTGTGGGGCTGGAAACAAATTCTTAAAGCAGGGGCTCTCAACCTTCCTAACGCTGCAGTCCTTTAAAGCAGCTCCTCATGTTTGGTGACCCCAGCCATACAATTATTTTATTGCTACTTCATAACTGTAATTGTGCTACATTATGAATTGTAATGTAAATTTTTGTTATATGACTTCCAGGGGTCACTATCATATAGGTGTTTATTGATTGAAGACGCTTCTGTTCTGATGAGGAATTGAAGTTGGAAAATTCTTTGCAACCAGGAAAAGGGGAAAGGTAAAAAAATGGGGGTGGAAACAGGCAGAGAGAAGACATCCTGGCCGGGATGCCCAGCTCCTAGAATTGCATAACAGCATCCTTCTATCAGAGCCCAGAGCAAGGCATTCTAGATTCTCCAAAGGCACTAGCTGGAGGAAAAGCCTGGATTCTCAGAGACATGCTAAGTGGGCAGGACTGTACGGCACCCTCCCCCGCTGCTGGCGTCTGTGTAAGGCTGGCTTCTTTAGTCTGGTGTGTTACAACACCCAGCAGTCTCCCTGTCCCTTCTACCAAAACTCTAAAGAAGGTGTAATTGGGGGGCTCGTGACCCTTCTGTCCTTTCAATTTGCCTACGTGCTTCTCTAAGCTCAGTTGCCAGCAGCAATAAAGAAGGAAATCACCGGAGCGCTTACTGCTGTGAGCAGTCCCCTAAGATGTCTGAGAAAGCAGATATGTTTAGGTAAACCAGAAGTGAGAATCCTCCAGGGGCGGCTCAGCTACCCGGTTTAATTGGGCTGCAGCTGCTTCCCCTCCTCCCCCCTCACTCCTTGTTCGACTGGCAGACAACAAGGATTTACCAGTTAATTGGCTGTTCCCACGATTGTCATTCACTTAGGGCCTCTTCCTCGTCTTTGTAACTACAAAATGTTTCTCTTAAAATAATTTGCGGATGCGTGGCTCCCCGGAACTCAGGCGGGACCCTCAGATCTTCAGGATTTGTCAAAGAGAGAGGCACTGTCTGTGCAGGGGATGGTGTGTGTTGTAGGACTTGGGGTGCCGGTGTGAGAAGTCAGCACGATCGGGGACCAGTGTCCTGGGTTATGTAAAGGTGTTGGACCTGGTTCAAAACTCAGAACCAGTCGGACAGGTTGGGGAAGTTTCTTTTTAATTCCTCACCACCCAGCTGAACAGAGGGAACTTTCAACTTCGGCAGGTGAATGGTTTACTTGGAAGTGGCGAGAAAGGTCAGCAAGCTGGCCTCAGATTTCTCAGCTCTCTGTTATCTTTCCAATAGGTGCTAGACCCCCCAAACAGATGCAAGGCCACAGAATTAAGCAGGAGGCCCACTGGGCCTGCCAGCTTTCAATGCATCTTTAGAGCTTTGCTGCCCATGGCTTTTTAAGCTGGCTGGCTTCTGACATTAAATGTGGTGGGGGACCCTTGCCAACATCAATACATCACGTGTGTTTGTACACTTGCCTGCCTTGAGCTGCGTTATGGTACTGGGTTTTGGTGGCTACTCCATCTTCTCTCTTGACTCCTCAATGTCAAACTACTGCCCGGCTTTCTGCCAACCTAGAGCCTCCTGCCTTGCCCTGCCCAGTGGAAAGTTCCAGAGTAATTCAGAGAGTGAGCCTCTTTGGAGTGTTTTGTGGGTTGGTTTTTTTTTTTTTTTCTTTTTTTAAGTGGGAATTTTGCCATTCAGGAATTCTAATTGGTTCCTAGGAGATGAGATGATTCTTTTGGCTCCAACAACCTCTACAGCATTTCAGCAAGGCCATTCTCTGTTTACCAAATGAATACACTGGCCCAGGAGCCAAATAGAAATCAGTTCCAGGCCTCCCCAATAAAAAAAGAAAAGAAAAGAATGCTGTAAGTTATAAATCAAAAGGGAAGTCCGGGGGTTGAGTTTCAATCAGTCCCTTTTAACTGGAGAGTCTGTGCTGATGGAAGGTGAGGCCGAGGGGATTAGAGTTAAGTGTCTTGTTAATATGTAGTGTGTGCCTCCCGTCCCCCTCTACTGCTAGGCAAAGGGGGGAAGGCACGTTATAAAACCCCAGTGTCAGTACTGGAGAGGTGACTTTGTGGTTAAGAGTGCTTGCAATGGACCTGAATTCAGTTCTCAGCATCCTCACGGGGCAGCTCACAGCCAGCTGTAACTCCAGCTCCAGGGACTCCAGCACCTTCTTCTGACTTCCAAAGACTCCTGCACATGCCCACATATGTACACACAGACACACATATGCATAATTAAAATAAACATACATCTTTGTTGTTGTATTTGTTGTTTGAGACAAAGACTTGGTACATAGCCTTGACTGGCCTGGAACTCCCTCTGTAGACCAGGCTGGCCTCGAAGTCTCAGAGATCCACCAGCCTCTGCCTCCTGGGTGCTGGGATTAAAGGTGTGTTCCCCCACACCACCATACCTGGCTAAACATAAATCTTTAAAAAACAGAAGTAAATGAGTCCCAGTGTGTGACAGGAGAGATGGCTCGGTAAGTAAAGGCACTTGCCACCAAGTCGGACAACCTGAGTTCTATGCCCTGGATTCATTTGGTGGAAGGAGAGAGCTAATTCCTGTACACTGTCCTCTGATCTCCTACCATGACATAGCATGCACACACCCACACGCGTGTGCACCTACACACAAATAAATCAGTGTGACTAAGAAAAACGATCCCAGTGTCGAGGCAGTTCACCATACCAATGACATCACTCTTGGAGGGGTGCAGGGGCCTTTTTGTTCCTCCACTTCCTCAGTTCATCCAAACACAATGCGTATGTCAGGAGCTCTCCGACTCTGCCGTGGAAAGAGCACATTAGCATTCCCAATCCCGCTTTCCACTCGTGAGTCTGTTAGTTTGCAAAGTCAGGGGCAACACTATGCAGAGACGATTGGAACACAAAATTCTCTGCTGGAAGTGAGGCACATCCTGGGCCCGGCTGCTTTCCCTCACACCTGGATCTTCTCGAGAGCCAGCAGCCACCTAAGAAGATCTGTCTAATTGGGTCAGCGTGTTGGTGAGTTCAGATTGCCTTACCCAGCTTAAGTAAATAAGAAGTGTTGGTTTACAGAGGAAAAATACAAGTTCCCTGGTGTGTCTGATACGTGTGGGCCTATCAGCTAGTTTCAAGTGTGCAGTGGAATTTTTTTCTTAATGCATATTTAAGTCCCCTGGTGTGCAGTTTCCAGTTCCTCTGATGTTCAGTTAATTGGAAATGCACCTTAGTCAAGAAAACCTTAAAATAAAAATGGATCCCCCCCCTCCTTGTCCAACTGGTGGAAATTTAAATACTTAACCAAGCTAAGGAGACTGTTAACCAAAATGCATATTTGGGGGTCTGGCCTGTACTTTAACCAGATATTGTTGGAGTTATTATGGGGAGGGAGAGAGAGGGAGAGTGAGAGAAGCTTTAACTCCTGAACTAAGAGCAATTAGTCGGGCATAAAGGAAGTTTAAAGGGGGTGCTAATTGCTTTTAAAAAGATAAATTGAATTGAACCAGAGAAGCAGAAAATTACCTTTGTTGAGAATCATCTAGGTTGTTTAAGAAGGGGAGGGCTTGTTGAAATGGGAACAACTGACTGCACACAGCTGAGAGGATCTTACCACCCTCCCCCACCTCCCGCTCCACCAACCATAAATCCCGAGGAGGAAACTTTAAGCTTGCAATGTCGCCCAGCTAAAACCAGGTGGATTCCCCAGACCCTGGGAAGCCGCTCACACATCTTAGATCTGTGCCAGCTTTTGTCCCGGAGTCTCTTGGCTAGGAGTCTCAATGTCATTTGTAAATGTTATCTCCAAGGGTGTGTGGAGAAACTGTCTAGGCGAAGGTAATTGAAATTCAGTTTTAGCTTTAAATAGGCCTTGGGGCAGGGGTGCAGGAGTGCGCTCTTCTGTGAACTCCGCAGACCTTGAAGATGCGCATGGTACTCAGGAAAACGAGTCCAATGTGTGTGGAAGAGATAGTGTTTGTGGCTCTGGGAGTCCTGCTAAGGAGAGAGCAAAATGGAACAAAACCTGGCGTGTCACAGCGCGGAGCAGCATTCAGACCATGGTCGCTTGTCCCCAAGCATTTGAGCATGCAGCCATGGAGTGCGCTGCAAAAGGGATTCGTTCCTTCATGGTGGGCAGGAAGCGAGAGAAAGGAAAAGGCCGGAGATGCTTGTCTAAGGAGGCAGCCTTGTAGAAAAGCTGCCCTTCCCTCCTCCAGAGAATCTTGTAAACTGAGGATACCTCTGACTTACTCAGTGTACCAATGGTTCTTGGGTTTCCTCTCAAATATCTGTGCACACCAGTGACAAAAATTTGGGAATGCTTACTTAGTAAACGCCACTGGCGACCGCTGAGCTTCCCCTGCCTGTCTCCCTGCCTCTATCAACGGCAATCACACCAGCACGCTTCTATCTATCTGTTCCATCCCCTTCTCTCTCTTGGTGTTCACTCCCCTGACTGTGGCTTCCAATGCTCTAATCTAGGTCAACAGCTCGGAGTTGTCCTTGAGCATCTCACTCACTCAAACCTCCAACTGTCTGCTTGGCACCTTCCCTTGGGCATCTGACCCCTAACTTGTCTGAAGGAGAGCCTTGACTCCTTCCCTCTTTGTGGAAGTGTTTGGTCCCTGGTCTCTGGGCCTCGCGGACGCACTTTTGGACAGAGCCTCATGGTAACCGGGGCATGTGTTGATCTTCACCTCATGGTAGACAGGACTAGGAGACGGGAAGGGGCCAGGGACCACATAGACCTTTCCAAAGTACACCCCTACCTCACTCCCACCCAGCAATCTGAAGTTTTCAGAAATTCCTAAAATCGCACTGCTGGCTAAGGACCACCAGTCTGTGGGGACCATCTCAGATTCAAACAGAGCATTCTCCATTAAATAAAATAGGACCATTTAGTTGATCCTAGCTCACAAGGCATCCTCTTTTCTCTAATCCCTCCACAGTTCTGTCAGTGTTATCTCCAAAACATCTCTCCTCTTTCTAAATCTCTCTCACTTATCTCCCTTCCCTCTGGCCACTCTGCCCCTAGGAGGACTGACACAGCCTTGGGCTGATCTCCCTCTCTCACCCCTGCTCTCCACAAACGATTCTCCACACCGAGGCCAGCGTGAACATTACAGAGTGTAAATCAGCTCATGCTAATCACCTGATTAAAAGCCTGCCGTGTTAGGCGAGGACCACGTGGGCATCTTCCTGTAAAACACCACAGTCGCAGATTGACGGAGGAAAAGTGTTTACGGCGCAGGCTTCTCCAGCAGACACCAAGAGCATCCAGCACAACCCAGTCCCCTTGTTCATGGCGGACACACCAGAAACAGGAGAGTATTTCCTTACCCTGGTAAAAGTGAGCAAATGCATTATTTTTTCATTTATTGTTTTACGTGTGTGTGTGTGTGTGTGTGTGTGTATGTGTGTGTGTGTGTGTGTGTGTGTGTGAGAGAGAGAGAGAGAGAGAGAGAGAGAGAGAGAGAGAGAGAGAGAGTGAGTTATGGAAATGTACCGTGTATGTATGAGTGCCCTAAGAGGCCAGAAGAGGGCGTCAGAGCCTTTGGACCCTGAGTTATTTAGCAGGTTGTGAGCTACCTGATGTGCGTGCTAGGAACTGAACCTGGGTCCTCTGGAAGAGCAGCAAGTGCTCTTAACTACTAAGTCATCTTCCTGACCCCCTAAATGCATGGGGCGGGGAGACACACACAAAAGAGCTCAATCCTGCCACTCATGAAGCTAAGGCAGGAGGATGGCAACTTTGAGGCTAGCACGAGCTACACACTGAAACACTGAATCAATAAGATAAAGGACTGAGAGATAAGAGCCCAAGGGTAGAGAATAACTCAGGTGGAGGTACTTTTAATTCCATCAGTAAAGTAGTTTTGCTATTACGCTTAGCTCTAGGTTCACTGCATTACCTAGACCTGTTGGGGATTAGGCTTCCTGAAGTATTTCATCATGATTTATTTATTTATTTATTTTTTATTGAGCATTAGAAGGGTTGGGAACTGTTGCCAGCAGGGCCCGGGATGGGGAAGCTGAATCTGGACAGCAACAAGAAGACTGAAGGGAACAGGGGAACGACGTGAAGGGATAGGGACTGGGGAATCCTTGGGCTCTTAGGCAGAGAGGGGTGGGATAGGAGAAAGGAAGGGAAGGCACGGTTAGTGCCTCTCCCTGTGCTGCAGGAGTGACTGATGGACGAAGCATGAGCTGGCTCTGGGGTGGGGGCTGGGGACTCTCTTTCACGGCACAGAAAAGATAGAGGAAAGGACCTGAGGAGATGGCTCAGTGGGTAAGAGCACTCGCTGTGCAAGCATGGGGACCTGAGTTCAAATCCCCAGGACTAACACAAGAGCCAGGCATGGCCTCTCGTGCCTGTAATCTCAGCATGCAGGTGGAGACAGGACCTCACCGGCTACCCTCACTGGCTACCCAGGCTAACTGAAGTTTCAGTTCTGACCTCTGTTTGTAGGTACATGAACATTTAATGTTCTCTCTCTCTCTCTCTCTCTCTCTCTCTCTCTCTCTCTCTCTCTCTCTCTCTCTCACACACACACACACACACACACACACACCATCATACCATTTAATACATGAAAATGTGTTCAAGTGGAAAAAATGAAAAGTGTATAATGTCTATTGCAATCTGTAACACTCAGACTTAGCTCTTGAAGACTGCCCCCTTTCTGATCAGACACCAGGGACTGAAGCCCAAGATGAAGACAAAACTGCCTTCTGCAGCATCTTGGTGCTTAGGGCTGCCCACGCTCCTGGACTCCACGCTAGGATCCCTGAAACTGCTGTCTCTCAAGCAGATGCCTGCTCTGGCCAACCGCACAGATGGCTCTGAGCTCGTCGGTGGAGTGTGGCCTACAAATCCGCTGGTCAGCAGCTCCTCCCCTGCCTGAACAGCCAGATTTTAAAACTGACCTGGGTTTCCACAGGAGTTTGAGACAGGGTGAAGCCCTCCTACCCTGACCCAGCTTCCCCCATCACTAACATATTACATCAATGCATGTGTCACAATTGGGGAACTATAATCGATACATCATTACTAATGGGTGCCCATACATTTAGCTAACACATCTCTTTTCAGCCTTCCTTGCTTTTGGCCTTAACAGTTCAGAGGAAGGTTTGCTGGTCTGGCATTTTGTAGAACACTCCTCAGCTGGTATTTGTCTGATGTCCTCTCCCTTCTATTTTTAAGAAGTGGAGACCGGCTCTCTTGCCCCAACAGCTCGAACAGCCCTTGCTAAGTCTGAGGCAATGCAAGAAGAGCCTGCAGGCATCTCTGTGGAGGGTTGTTGGGCCTGAGAAGCCCAGAGCAGAACAATCCTTCATTGATAGACCAGGAAGCCACTTCTGACCTTCACACACACACACACACACACACACACCCCTTTCTGGGGAGATCTTCTGCATTGCACACCAGGGTGAGTTGCAGCAACTCCTTCCCATGTGAATTTCCTGCTCCACAGGGTCCACACGCAGACAGTCTTTCCTATTGTTCTGAGCTCACCCACCCTCTGCCACTGCCACATGTTTGAAGTTCAGGGTTGCTGAACAAATGAAGCTGAGTTCTGAATTTCTTGAGTTAGTCCATCAGGGGCCTTTCCTGAGAAGTTAGCTGGAAGATATACATTCAGAGTCTCAGGGAGCCCTGCAGGGAACCCTGACCTTTCCTTGAATGAGGGATGTTGTGGAACAGAACATTTGCTTAACTAAGTAAAGGCGTGTTACATTTGTTTGTGTTGCAGAATAATTGTTTAACTATGTAAAGATGCCTTGCTGTTTAACCTTGCCTGCCTAAGGCGCCTGATTAGGCAAATAAAACACTGAGCACCCAATAGGAACAGAGGAAGGATAGGTGGGGCTAGTGGGTGGAGAGAAAAGTCAGTCACAGGGGGCGGTCAGACAGACAGACACAGAGGAAGCAGGAAAACAGGATGGACAGTGTGAGGACGAGGTAAACGAGCCTTGTGGATCACACATGGGGTAATTTAAGTTAAAAAAAAAAAGCTAGCTAGAAACAAGGTTAAGCTAAGGCCTAGCGTTCATAATTAATAAAAAGTCTCCATGTCATGGTTTGGGAACTTGCAGTCCAAAAAAGCCTGTTATGAGGAGGGGCAAGGAGAGACACCCACAATTCTCAGGTTGGTTGAATCCCAGGCTCTTGGTTTCATCTTGGCCTATGACGACCATTTCAGCCTATGGTATTCTCCTGCTAGTATGGTCTCTGTGGTGGCAGGTTTAGTCAGCTTGACACAAGTCCTTTATGAAGACGGAACCTCAATTGAGACAATTCCCCCACCAGATTGGCCTGTGGACAAGTCTGCGGTACATTTTCTTGACTGATGATTGATGTGAGAAGATTCAACTCTCTCTGGCCATTGCCACCCCTAGGCTGGTGGTCCCGTGTTCTGTAAGAAGGCAGGCTAAGCAAGTCTGGAGGAGCAAGCCAGTTATTCCATGACCTCTGCATCAGCTCCTGCCTCCAGGTTTCTGCCCTGTCTGAGTTCCTGTCCTGACTTCCTTTGATGATGATATGGAAGCATAAGCCAAATAAATCTCTCCCCTGCCTCCAAGGTATTTTTTGTTGTTGTTTTGTTTTGTTTTGTCGTGGTGTTTTATTATAGCAATAGCACCTGTAACCTCAATGCTGTGGAAAACAAAGAGAGAATGGCTAGGCCTTGCTACCCACTAATCTAGCCCAAACAGCAAGCTCTAAGTTCAGTGAGAGATCATGTCTCAGGGGTCTCCTTTTTCTGCCCCCACTTAAAGGTTAGCAGTTAAGGAAATAAATATGAAAAAGTTAGGCACAGTGCCATATATTTATAAACCTAGCACTGAGAAGGCAGAGGCAAGAACACTGCTCAATGTTTGAGGCCAGCCTGGTCTAAATAGAGAGTTCCAAACCAGCCAGAGTAACATAGCAAGACCCTATCTCGAAAATGTAAACAGCAATAAAAACAAAAACAGGAGGTACGAGGGATAATCTGCTCAGTAATAAAGGGCTTGCCACACTAGCAGGAAGGGCCTGGATGTGATTCCCAGGACTGACAAAGAAAGCAGGGACTGTGTCCTGCATTTGTATCCCAGTCCTGGGGAGGCGGAGACAAGGAGACTGTCTGGGGCTGACTGAGCAGCTCACCTCCTCTAACTGTAGAGTTCCATGCTGATGTGAGACCTGTCTCAAAAAACATGGCAGATGATTCCTGATAAACACCCCTCCCCCCTGAGGTTATCCTCTGGCTTCCACACAGGCACACCCACACGCACCTGTACAGCACGTGTACCCACACAGGAACACACCTGCATGCACACACAATAACTACACAGATCCAGCAGCCCCTGACACCACCCAGCAGGAGACAGCAAGGAGACATGACTCCATGTCAGAGCCGAGGAAGCAGGTCAGGGGATGCGGGGGTTTGGGGGTGATGGATGAACTCAGCCCTGGACAAGTTGGAAAGGTTCTGTCTGATGTTCCAGGAAAGTAGTGTCACCACTCAGGTTCCTTAAGGCCCAAAGAGCCACAGCAGGAGGTGGCAGCAAGGGGCTTGAAGCTATTTGATCAACCCTCTGAGCATTCTCCAGGATTCTCTTAACCTCAGGGCAGAGTTTCATGTCCTTGACCCAACCCCAGCGCCCTTCACATCCTGACCCTTTGAAGCTTTCCAAATTCATCACTACCTCTGGGACTCTGGGATCTGTTTGCCATCACAGGTCTCTTTTATTCTGCCCCTAGCACCTTGAAGTATCACCAGCCTTTGTCTTCCAGTCCCCCACCCCCCAGCTGCCACTTCCTACCTGTAGACATCAGGGCCAAATGTGTATGTCTCTCTCTAGGGCTTCCCTACAGAAAATCTTCTACAAGTAGCTGTCTGCTGCCCAGTGATGAATTCCCAGGCAGGACTCTGGCTACACTCCCATTAGTTACTATAGTGGCACAAACCCCTGCCCCAGCCTCTATCCCCATGAATGCAGAGCCTTGCACACGCTAGGCAAGCAATCCACACTGTGCCTCGCTCCCAGTCTCTGGTTGTTATTATTTCATTTGAACAAATAGGTAAAAAGAAGGAACGTTTGCCACAAATGTTTGTGGAGGGGTAAGCCTGAAGGGTCCAGGGAGCAAGGTGAAGACAAAAACCAAGTATGAAGCCGGAGCTGCTGCCTAGAGAGGCAAACGGGACTGGGCAGGCGGGGCTGCCTCTGGGCTGCAGAACAGGTTGCGGCTGCTCCCTCAACTTTTATTGCCCTGGCAGTGCGTGGGCTGTGGGAGCCGGGCTTCTGTCCCCAGGGCACCTTAAAGGAACTTCAGTACCTCAACCCCAAGTTCAAAGGTGGGAAAACACAAGGTGTGTCTGAGGTGTGGGAAAAGGAACAGAGTCGGGGGGAGGAGGGGGAAGATTGTGGCCCAGAGGCGTGTAGGAAAGAACAGAACGGGAAGGAGGGCAGGGGGAGGCGGGGATAGCTTATCTGCGGTAAAGCCAGACCACCAGAGGAAGGGTGGGCTTCAGCCCCTCACCCCTATAATCACATGCAAATTTACAAAGAAGACCACAGTTCCCGTCAGTCTCGAAAATGCCACGGCCACGTGCAGCAAGTAGACAGACAGGGTGCTATCATGGAACAGCTTGTGAGCAGGTTTCGGGGAACACTGCGCTGGCAACGGTGTGCGTGCTAGAAGGGAGCCTCACTAGTTTCGCTGGTGGGAAACATGTTCCATGGCAAGATAATGTGTAAATATTTGAAATCTGACATGTGGGTGTTTAATAAGATTGTCTGCCTCTCTGTAGAGGAGTTAGGAATGTTTACTTCTAGTAGAGGTGGGCCCTCCGTTACACAGAAGCCCAAGAGTTCACAGGAAAAGTGCCCGCTGGCGGCATGGCCTCCTTTGCTGCTGGCCCCACAGCTGGCTTTGACTCTGCCCGAGGTTCCCAGTCCTGCTTCTCCTCTTGTTCCAGGTTGGCTGAGTGCTGGGTCATCGATTTACTCATTCCACAGATATTTTCTTGAATGCTGACTACCATGCCAGGGCGTGAGTCAGTCCTAGCCTTGACCTCAAATAAACCGCACATAGCAAGGGATGGAGATGGGGAGCCAGGCAACAGCCGCGTGTGGCTGAGAGCATCAGCGTGGGGGTAGGAAGATGGCTCACAGGCCCGGGTCACCCGTCACAGCACTCGGCATCAGTGGAGGGGACGCAACCAAAGTGAGCCCGTGTCTCTCTGAGCCCAGAAGCCTCCTGGACTCTCTCGGACTCTTCCCAGCCCGTGGAGATGAGCCTCACATCAAGCCTCTGCAGGGTTGAGGACCAACCACTGTCGGCTTAGAGCATCTTTTTCCTTTTCATTCTAGGCTCTAGGACAGATCGCAGAGGGCAGGGAGTTAGCCTAAAGAAACAGGACAGTTGAGTTTGCTTTTGAAGAGGCTCCATGGTTAAGAGCACTTGTTCTTGCACAGGACCCAGGTTTGGATCGCGGCACCCACAGAGTGGTTCACAACCATCTGTAACTCCAGTTCCTGGGGATCTAACACTCTTTTATGACCTCTAAGGCACTAGGCTCACATGGTGGCGCACAGACAGACATGCAGGCAAAACACTCACACACACATAAAGTTTAAAAAATATAAAAACAGAAAGAATGACATCTGTCCCGTTTGCCAGGGATGTTCCCCTGAACCAGCCACCTGGCAGATACCACTTCGGATCCCATTTTGGCTAAATCTGTACCTAGATCTCCAGGGAGGAACCCCTGGAGAGGAGGCCTCATTCCCCATTGCTGTCACAATGGCAACGCAAGGCTGGGTGCCCCATCCTTTCTGTCTGAACTTAATGACTCGCCCTCACGCCTTGGCTGCCGAAAAGTGCATGGGTCAGAAGTGTCTTGATAGTTAGGGATAAATAAGAGGAATGGGCATCAGAGAGAAGCTGAGTGTAGTGACTCACGCTTCTAATGCTAGTACTCAGGAGGCTGAGGCAGGAGGATTGTGAGTTCAAGATCAGCGTGGGTTATATAGTGAGTTCCAGGCTTATTTTGCACACAAAAATAAAAAAATTATGGAAATAGGTGGTGGGGTGGTGGCGTGTGGGTCGGGGTTCATCTGGTTGTAAAGTCTGGAAAATCCAAAAAACTTCCAGGCTAGGGGGTAGCGTGGAAAGTATCCAGATTGGCAAACGGGGTTTTGGCCATAGACTGTCCTTGGATTCAGTTCTGCTACTTGGACGAGGCCCACTCCCATTACAGAGAGAAAACTGCTTTAAGCCAAGTCCACTGATTTAAGTTCTAATCCCGCCCCAAATACACCCTCCCAGAAATATCCGAATAAAAATCACACAGCTGCCTATTGTGACCTAAGCAAGATGACACACACAACTGCCTATTCCAGGCCTGGCCTCTGGTTCTGTAGCTTTCCCCTTCCTTGAGAGAGGCTGGGGCTGGGGTGGGGATGAGCGTCGCACAAACTAGGAATGAAGGTGTAGCCCCTCCTCCCTACATCCCCCCACCTAAGAGAGCGACCCATTCTTTTCTTTCCTCTTGCTTCTTACTCTATGTTTTAAGTGGATTTAGTAGATCGCATCACTGAAGCAGCTCAGTTTGATCTGGAAGCTCTCTTCTCCTGTGACCTCTGGGCTGGCTTACCTGGTAGCATACTGGCTGAAACCATTTACAAGATAATTTGCCGCACTCCATCGCCCAAAGATCTGGCATTGGCTTCATGGTGGCACTCTTCTGTGTCTCAGATGTTGCCTTCTTTCTGTTGGCAGGTCCTGGGTAATGAAGCCATGAAACTTAAATAACACAATGCATGCTGGTCCTGTGGGTTTTCCTCATATATTAACGTTCAACTATGTTCTATAAATATTGGTGTTTGGGGGAGATCGGGTATGAAAGGTGCTATGGTATTACCTCTCTTCTGAGTGGTGGGTTACCAGAGCAGGTGTCTGCAGATCCATCTCCATCCCACGTTCTCCTGTGAGAACCCAAACTCAGCCCGTCACCCAGGTCCAACAAGATTGGGGAGGGAGGCTTTGCTCTCCTGAGGTTTACAGGATGGGTTCTAGAGGGAAGGGGCACAGTCAGAATCCTTAAAAAGAGGAACTCAGGGCTGGAGCAGCCGTTCAGCTGATAAGAGAACGTCCTGCTGTTCCCAAGATCAGTTTCCAGCACCCATGTTAGAGGCTCACAAATGCCTGCAACTCCCACACCAGGCGGCCTGAAACCCTCTTTTCTGTCCTCCACGAGCATACACACAGAGAGACACACAAACACAGATGATTAAAAAATGAAACAAATCTTAAAAACAAAATCAGGGACTTTTTAAAAATTCCCCATCACCTACGTCCTGTCTGGAGCACTGCAGATATTGGGGAGCACTATTAGCCGGCTAGAAGAGTTGGGGAGCATCTACTGAGAGGCCCCATGAAAGATTATTTCATCCCCCAGTTGAAAATATGAACAAAGCTCCCTAGAAACTGTTATGCATAGAAACAATACCATCGGTACGGCTGCAGTGCACAGAAAGAGTTACATTGGCTTTTTCCAATTGATCCAACAGAATTACTGGCACATAGGACTTTCCTTTTCTCTAGGAAATATGGTACTGACCTTAAAGAATCTATATGTATAATTCTTTATAAATCCAGAACCTCTTGTCCATGTCACCCCCATTGCCACCTGAGTCCTGGTCTCCTACTGGTGAGTGACGGGAAAGGATTCTGTTCCCTCCATCCTCCCACGGTGCGTACACCATTGCTCCTGCAGCCGGCTCCGATGCTGTGACACCCCAGGGCGGGAACTGTTCCTGTTTTCACACTGCTCAGTGTGCACTCTCAGCCCCCAATTAATTGTGGATGCAAGAGACGGAGGGATCATCCCACTGCTTCTTGGAGACACACATTTTTCAGCTCACACGTTCTTCCGAGGGTGTGGGAGAGCCTGCTGTGGAGGCTGTGACGAAGAAGAACGTGTGTAGCCATGTTCACAGCCACTCACACACACACACACACACACACACACACACACACACACACACACACACACGCCGGCCGGCCAAGAGTGGCTTTCTGCCTCCCTCAAGTTACTCTGCCTAACATTCCCCCGGTCTCCTCGGGAGAGGGGCTCCCGCCCTTCAGAGTGAGTGCTGTCGATGCCGAAGACACTCGGTTATTACAGCGGCTCCATGAATAAACATGCAAAACATTAGCTGCCGGGGTTCCGATAGCAACGGTCCCTGCATTCTCTTTTTCCCTTTTAATCCATTATGCAAACCTTTTCAAGAGTAGCCTAGGAAACAAATTCTGGAGAGTATTTTTTTTTTCAGCCTTGTGTATTAGAGAAAGATCAGCAATTTTCGGGCTAGGGACAACTCGAGTTTTCATAACAGGAGGGGAGGGGAACAGACTACAGCTGATGCTAACCCACGTACGACACAAAGGGCCCCTACACCCGACAATGGCAGTGCTGAGGGTACAATTCTCTAAATTAAGTGGGTATTTGGTCTGTCGCTATTATGCTATCAGCTGGAGAGGCAAACAGCCAGCAACTGTTAGCAAGAATCACGTGTGTCGACTGAAATATCTGCCGGGGCAAAGGGCCCTTCTGACAGCTGCCTTCTGATACAGGTTCTCATCCCGTGACTTAAGCATGTTTGACTTTTCCCTGAAGTGTGGTCTCTCACTGTTAACTATTGTTTCTATTCACAGACGAATCCAGTTTTTATGGCTCTAGGCGAGTAATTAGCGGAGGAGCAGAAGATGCCGCATGATGTGTTAGATGAAGCGGTTGGCTCCCTTGCCAACCGATTGCAGCAGATTGTGTTTTCCGCAAATGGCTCCATCAGCATCTCCCACCCTACCTAATGCTCTTCCTACCTTGTAAGTCTGGCATTGCTCCCCTGTAGAAGCAGGCCCTGTCTTCCTGGCGGTGGGATCCGAGAACATTCACGACAAAAGTCATACCACGAGACAACAGCTACGTCTCGAAAGGAATGTAGCTTCCTCGGGTTCTCGGGGATCCTAGCCAAGTAGGGAGGATGCACAGACAGCCACATGTGTAGGTGCTCTGGCCAGCAGCCCCATCAAAGGTGTTCTGACGGCCAGAATTAATCAGCAGACATATGAGTGAGAAAGCCAGGTGGCTCCTTCCCTCTACCGTTGAGTTACTCATTGTCTCTGAGTCTTTCCAGGCCTTGCAGAGAGCTAGGCTGTCCAAGGACCAACACGATATATGCATGAATATATATTCTCCCTCAAATATACATAAAATGTATTTTATGATAAAACTTCTAAATCACTTTATAGTGTGGATTTTCAGAAAAAGATGCTAAGTATGCGATAATACAAATTCTACATTTTCCAGTGTCATAGATCTACCAAATGGGCACATCATAAATAGAAAGTGTACTTCTAGACTTCTATCCTGTACCTAATGCAGACATCACTAATTGATCCCAGAACTCTTTCCAGAGGAACAGAAATCTGGTCTTAAAAATGAGTCTCGAGAAAGCTCTCAACAAACAGGTGATTGGGGCTGACAGACAGTCTGAAATCTCTCTGCCATGCCCAGAATTCTTTGTGAACACTGGAGCTGGCTTCTGTAGGTTTCTCCCGACACAGAAGGATTTAACTATTATTTAATCGGGTGCACGCACCAAATGTGTGTTTCAAGTGCTGTTTACAAAATTTATTATATTAGTTTAGCAGAACGCTGGTGTCCTCTTATCGAGGGTTTTGAGAACTTAACCATACGGTAATAGCAATCTGGTGATGCTAAGAGCCAATGTTATATGAAAACTATTATTAAAAGGCAATCTCAGATCCCTGGTGTGTCAGAAAAAATATTTAACCCCTTTAAAATTTTGGAAAAGTCTCCAAAACGGCCGAGCAGATGCACACAGTGAGATGGAGCCTCAAGATCAGCCAGGGAGGGGGTTTGTCAAAGCTGCGCTGTAGCTCCAGAAGCGGAACCTTTGGCTTTATCCTGACAAGGCCCAAGTGTGGGGAGAGGGGCTGTCGAGCATGTGGGTGACTTGGATGCTTGTGCAGCTCAGATTATTACCTGACAAAGAGCACGGTGTGAATCTGCCCTCTCTTTTTCAATTTTCTGTTTGTGAATTTGATGTCTTCAACCTCGAACTGACAGCTAAATCTCTCTCTCTCTCTCTCTCTCTCTCTCTCTCTCTCTCTCTCTCTCTCTCTCTCCTCTCTACCAGGGACACTGGGAGGCCTGGAGTTGTTTATTTTGAAAAGGAATGTAATAATGGTTATTTGAAGAAAATGGGCTGAGGTGATTGAATTCCCGGGCAGGCAGGCAGGCAGGCAGGCAGGCAGGCAGGCCGGCCACATGACTTGACAGAGGCACTGTTTAAGCCAAGATTTCAAAGATTCTGGTGACAACTTCATCGCTGTACTCTTTCCGTGGCAGCTGCTTTTGACTTTGGAATCAAGTCACCTGTAGAAGGGAGATGAGGCGGAGAGGGAGAGCCACATCCTGAAATTCTCAAACTGGCCTTTGACATTCTTTAATCAAGGCAATAACCCTAAGAATATTTTTAACTAAAAGTGTCTTCTGCACCTCTCTGCCTGCCCTCCTGGGTCTCCTTCTCCCTGTCAAATTTCCTTCCCCACCCATTGGCCCTTTCCCCGACAAATCAACAAACCCCATCTTAGTTTACAAACCTGGGTGCCATTTCCCCCCCAGTCCCTTCCAGACTGCTCTGTTCTTCTAGAAAAACTGTATGACTCCTTCATTAGCTGACAAACTAATGAGAGACCTCTTCCTGCTCACAGTTAATGCTCCAAATGAGGAAAGATAATGCCTGAGGATCAAATAAGCCCCAAGAAGACATATTTACAGGGCTGGAGAGAGCTCGGGAGTTACGAGCATGTACTGCCCTTGCAGAGGACCCAGGCTCAGTTCCCAGCATCCACATGGCAGTTTAAAGTGGTCCCTGGCTCTAGTTCTAGGGAGTCCAGCACCCACTCCTGGCCTCCAAGGACACCAGGTTTACACAGAGTGCACATAAGTAAGTGCAGGCAAAAGACACACATATATAATAAAAATGAAGCAGTCTTTAATTTAAAAAGCCAATATATCTAGGTGTTTTAGTCATATAATATAATAATATAATATAAACATTTTAAATTCCAGGGGCTAGAAAGCTAACTTAGTAAGCAAAATGCTAGTCCATCAGGTAGGAGGTCATGAATCGGCTCCCCACCCACCTAAGAAGACTTGACTCCCATAACTCTTAGCTGATGTTGTCTAGTTTGACCTCAAAAGAGTTAAGACGATCTTTCTTGGCAGTCATGAGGAACAAGAGCATTTTGCCCCTGGCTCCTGGTAGCTGGCGTGACATATATAAATGAGGTGTATGAACACATATAAATGAGGATCGCATATTCCTGAGTTCTCAGCAAGCAACTTGGTTTGGAAAACTGAGGGATGCTCGCTCACTTCTAAATGTGCATGGAAATTTTTCTTAGGTGCCTTATATAATTCCTTGCCTCCTTTAGCTGGAGGTTCTAAACATAATTTAGCCTTTAGCCTGTCCTTCTCCACTCAAGGCTCAGCAATGTGAACATTAGCTACAGTTAACGAGCCTGTAAGACAGCAATGCCCTCGAGGGCTGTTGCAGTGCAGAGGGCTGTTTTTAACCTACATTGGGAGTGCTCCCAGGCTACTGTGCTATTTGAGTCCATGTGTCTGCTTTTCATAGATTTTTCTGCCATGCTGTCAGCCTCTTGGTTACTGCCTCGATGCTATTAGTATCTGTCTGCACTAGCCTTTTTCTCGTCTTAGATTAGCTACTTAGAAGGTATGAAGGCGCACCTAATACGCAGGTGCGTTTTGTCAGAACAATAAGTAAATAAATATTCATTTTATGGCCGCGGGGTTCTTAGAAGTAGGGAACGTGAATTTTAGTGAACAGAATTTATAACATTTCTTTTAACTTTCTAATTCTCTGGGCCGATAATGGATGAGGCTTTTAACTAATTAATGTTCTGGAAACATCCATTGATATCTGCCCGTTCACAGTTCCCTCCAAAGGGAGTTGTCTGACTAATACACCTTTCGCTTCTTGGGTGGGTGTGTTTTGTTGGATTAAACCACAGTCGCCTCCGTCACACATGCTACACGTGATTGGCTGAATGAAGCCCCCGGCACAAGGTCAACCCTACCACAGACTGACCAACCACACTGATAGAAAGATAAACTAGACTAGACTAGGGGATGTGAAGACAGAAACAAGGCCAAGCGATTAGTATGGCATTTGAAATTGCACATTAGGAGTAAAATTGTGTCCCCTGAGGTCAATATGTCACAGGCCATATGAAGTTATGAAGCTGCAAAAACTCTAAGCAGCCAGGGGAGGAAGGGAAAAGCAGTTCACGCAAGCAGAGAGGAGCAGAGACAGGGAGAGAGTGTGTTTACGGCCAACACCGTTGGGCCACGAGAGTTTCTATATTCCATCCAAAACAAAACAACTATAAAAACTAACTTTATATTTCCTGGATCCTGAGTGAGCAAAAAGACACACTGTAACAAGAGAGTGTTAACTGGAAGACTCTTAAATCAGCATTAGCACAGAAGACCAGCTTATAGAGAAAAGACGGCAGCTCATAGCTATGCCAGACACTGGCCAGCAGCCTGTTGTAGCTGGATAATCAATCCATCAACACAGAAGCAAAGATTAAGAATCTACATGATGAAAATGTAAAAACACCCGAAGAAAGCCCTTGAGTCCTGTGAAGGCTCTTTTTAAATTAAGCAGTTACAATTTGTATACAACACTCCGTGTGTGTGTGTGTGTGTGTGTGTGTGTGTATTGTGTTTGGATATGTGTGTATGTGTGTGGTGTGTGTATGTATGTGGTGTGTGGTGTGTGTATTGCGTGGTGTGTGTATGGTGTATGTGTATGGTGTATGTGTATGGTGTGTATGGTGTATGTGTATGGTGTGTATGTATGTGTATGTGTGTGTACATGTGATCTCATGGCGAGGGGAGGTATGTGACTATTCCCATGAGGTCCTACTGTGTAGAGGCTCAGCTAGACAGGTGCTCCCACAGGAGTCAAACAGGGAAGAAAACAGATCTGAGAAAAGCAATGACCAGACAAGAGGCCGAGACTCATTCCTTAGCCACTGTTGCTGTGTGGAGGAAGTGGCCCAGTGGATGCTTTTCCACCTTCCCAGAGACTAGGGACACCCACTGGAGGTCTTTAGAACATGGCCCCAGCAAAGAGAAGCAAAGAGCAGAGATGAAGGGAGACCGTTTAAGAGAGAGCAGCTGAGATTGGGATGGTGATCTGAGCAGTTAATTAAAGGTCTCAAGGTCTTCCCCAGAAATTCTTTTTTTGCAAGGGGAGTATTTAAAGGCAGGATCTCACTGTGCAACCCTGACTGGCCTCAAATGCAGCGGTCCTCCTGCCTCAGCCTCTCAAAGTCTGGGACTATAGGAAGGGCACCAACATAACCGACTCACCTCCCCTCTTATAACAAAACAGAAATCACTAACAAAACCTCAAAAGAAAAGGAAAAAAAAAAAGATTGAGGTAATGCACATGACACAAACAAGAGCCTTCACGAGTTGATAATTAAAAAGTGAACAATTCTCCAGCAAGAGGCTAGAACCTGATTCGCGTTGCTCACTGTATGTTCACCAGCCCCATCCCGGGACAGCAGAGTTTGGAACTTAACATGGACTGTGTGGAAACACAGAGTGGAGAGGACGGCAGTGTACCCCACCTGCCTGCCTGCTCCAGGGACTCTGCAGGGGCTGCTTGCAGGGAGGCTGCTAAACATTCTAGGTTAGGACAGGGATGAGGCCAAGAAATGAAGAGACTCAGGAACCCCTGGTCCTGGGTAGCAGGCAACACACATGCTGAAGAGAGTTGGGGTAGCAATGTGCCCTTCCCCAGATAGTACCTGTATGGGTTCTCAGTACTGGGCACCCAACCCCTCTGGCCAAGCCACTGCCTTGAAGCCCGAACAGTGCACTTTCCTGGGGACTTCTCTAATTTCATGAAAATTCATAATTGTTCATTCTGAGATTGATGATTGATTGGTTGGTTGACTGATTGAGAGGGGCCATCTCCCTATGTTGCCCAGAGTGGTCTCATACTCCTAAGTTTAAATTATCCTCCTGCCTCAGCCACCCAAATGCCAGTACTACAGGCATACACCACCACGTCTAGCTGTTTCTTCTTCTTCTTCTTCCTCCTCCTCCTTCCTTCTTCCTCCTTACTCTTCCTTCTCCTTCTCACTCTGAAGTATTTCCATCACGTCTTAAAGAGAAAACAGGATGCAGCGGCTCAGAAAGTAAGAGCACTTGACATGCAAGCCTAAGAGCCCAAGCTCAAATCCACAAAACCCACATGAAAAAGCCAGGCTTGCGGTGCAGTTCCTAACGCCAGCACCGTGGGGCGGAGACAGGTGGCTCCTGGGAGCTCACTGCTCAGTCGGCCTCTCTGAAGTGGCAGGCTTCTGATTCAGCCAGAGAGCCTGTCCAAGGGCAAAAAGGCAAGAGTGAAAGAAGACACCAAAGTCCTCCTTTGACTTTGGCGTGTGCTCGGGCACACGTACCCACACACTCATGTGTACGGATCACACACACGAGTTAGATTCTGTCGGACTGCAACAGTAGTCAGTTTACGTCCCATCCCCTTCGCCTGGAACCCGCCCAACTCTCCTGATCCCACAGGCATGCTCACTGTTTGAATTTCAGTGTGGCTCTCCGAGGACTCCCTTTGCAAAATTATAACCTTGATTGTGTCGGTCACTGCCCAGAAAACCGCGCAGGCGCCTCAGACATATCGTCCCTGTTCACATTCCCCAGATGCCTGGGAAAGAGTGTTTCCAAAATTCCTTCCCTGAAGGAGATATGAACAGCATGTACCCCCTCCTCTTAAGGGCATAGTATCATTCCCCTCTCAGACTTCCTGGGGGAGCCAATGGGCTTGCTTATTGGGCTTATTTACAGGAGCACGGATGACCCGAAGCAGTGGCACCCGAAAGCCTTCATCTGGCATGGATGACGGCTTCCTCGCCGCTGCGTCTGAGGAAATAACCTCCTTCTATGGTCCTTCCTAGAGACGCCCAAGGTCAGCTGCAATTAGGGCAGAATTGCAAGCAAATAGGACTCCAGTTAGGGGCAATAACCATGCCTTCCTTTTAAGAGAAAAGACCACCAGTTCACAGGCTGGATGCTGATTGATCACAGAGGTAGGCGCAGCCGATACAAGGACGGTGGTGGCCGTTTGGCTGTGAGGTTAGCACATTATAAGAGCCTTTAAAAAGGTTTATTTGTTTAACCTTAGCCGATCAAATTCTCATGGCTATTGTTTAGCATCTCTTTCTTTTATCTTTTCATTTAAAAACCTCTCTTTCAAATCTTCCTTCTTTTCCATGATTTTTCTTTTCTGTATCAGAAACTAGATTGCCCTATGAAATCCCCCAGTCTCAACTATGCTTTTATCCAAGCTTACGGCACTGTGTTACTCTGTCCCTTCCACTCTCTTCACGGTAATGAGATAGGAAGCCTCCATCAGGTTCAAGTAAACACGGTCTACTTTTGATGGTGGGGTTGGAAGTACCTAAGGTGTGGCTGAGTCTTCCACAATGTTAGAAGCCACTGTGCTGGTTGCCTGGTGATTCTTCAATAGGAGCTGCAAAGCATGATGTCATTCATCTTCCTCCTCACCCATGCGTTCGTTATACAGCTTCTCCAGAGGGGGCCTTCTTTCGTTAGCTGTCTGGTGACACTGAAGTCCGGCTCATAGCCCTGCTTGACCAGTGCCACTCCTGCTGGCTGAGGCTCAGGGAATCCATCTGAGCTCCTTCCCCACGTCCCCAATGGCAAACTCCTCCCATTTCCCCCGCAGCAGCACTGAGAAGGTTAAAGGCCATCCTGCACAACCAGTTGCAGGCATGCAAGCATGCCCTGGACTGAACGGCCATCCTTATTTCCACATATTTCCTAAGCGGCATCCGGTGTGCATACCACAAGGCTCCCAAACAGGGCTTGGCTGTCTGTCACTTGTCAGGACTACAGGCTCACTGCAGCTATTGGCGGAGGGGTTTCCAAGGAGAGCTCTCACACCACACAGCACTCTTTCTCATGCCTTTGACAAGGTACCCACAATCTTTTCAGCACAGAAGACACATGGGAATCCAAGCAAGGCAACATCATGGTCATCTATAAACAAGACAGTTCCCAAAGGGCACTAGAGGAAGAAGAAATCCCCTTCAAGTGTATATGTAGTCCCAAATGCTCTTTCACAGACACGTATGGTGGTGCAAACCTGTAATCTCAGCAGTCAGAAGGCTGAGGCAAGAGGCCTAGCCTGGGCTGCACAGTAAGTCCAAGGCCAGCCTTAAAGACTCTAGCTAAGAAAACACAAAATGGGATGGGCACTTGCCTAGGAAGTACAAGCTCTGGGCTTGATTACCAGCTCCATAAATACACACACATGCAGACAGACAGACAAGACAGACACACACACCCTAACCACAGGCAAAAATGTCCCCTTTCTGTAAACTCTTACCAAGAATCTGCTTTCTTTGCTCCTTCTCTGGTTTTGGTGAGCCTATAAATTAATTTAACCCTATTGTCAGAATACTTGGTTGCTCATTTATAACCATAAGAATTATAGAAGACTTTAAAAAAAAAAAACCACTTGCAGATTTAGGGCCTAAAGTCATCTCAGCATTGGCTGTGAGTTTTACTTCTGGATCCGTGCGTATTGAATCTTTATCTTGTCATTTACGTCCTTGTAATGGTCTCTGCTTTTGCAGAGGATCCTTGAAGCTTTGGTGGGAGTTGTAAAAGTGAGAGGCCATTTGGAAGTCAGTGTGGGTCTGCGCACAGGTAAATCTTATTTTAGTGGCTCCACACTGGAAGTTGGGCTTCCAAAGTTGTCAGGAGTCTGTTTATTCAAAAGACAAAGACAGCCTGGTGTGGCCTGTAGGGAGGAGGCGGTACTCAAAGGGACACAGCCAGGGCCTCTTTCCCTGTCGGGCATGGGAATGAAAGGGGGCACCACATTCTCAGGGCACTAAGATCAAGCACTCGCATCCTGGACTAAAGGGACTCTAGTAACTGCACAGCCCTGACAAAGCCACTTACCCTGTGAACCTCCATCCATTTCCTTGTCTGTAAAATGAAAGTTACAAGCAAACATGGTGGCCTCTGACTCAGGAGCCTCAGACAGGAGGACCACGAATTCAAGGCCAGTTTGCACTACGTAGTGAGACCCTGTCTCAGAAAAAAAAAAAAAAACAAACAAAGGGACACTTAGATAGCTCAGTGGTAAGGGTGTCTACAGCTAAGCCGGGTGATCTGGATTCAATCCAGGGAACACTTGGTGGAAGAAGAGAACCAGCTCCTGCAAGTTGGCCCCTGCCCTCCACACAAGCATCCTGTGAAAGGGGCATTCCCATACCCATTAATTGATATAATAAAAATAGTAAAAGAAACAAGCAAGCAAATGGCTGAGGGAGGACCAAGTGAGATAGCCTAGAGAAAACACCAAGCACCGTGTACATTCCTAGCCATTTCTGTTACTAGAGCAATTAATACGAGTCCGGTCTCAGTCATCACACCTTTTGTTTGAAACAATATTCCTCTGGAATATTACCTGACAATAAAAAGGAACAAGCGTTAACTAAACAGAGCTAATGGCCATCTATCTGAATGAAGAAGGTCAGTCTCCGAGGACCAGTCACTCCTCGACACTTTAGTTAAGATGATAATGATGAAGCAAAGGGCCACGCACAGCATGTTTAAATTCATTTATATAACATTCTTAAAACGACAGAATTAGAGATGGAGCCCAGATTAGTAGTTGCCAGGGTAACATTAGGGATGCTGGGAGGGAAATGTATGTCTTTAGATGGCAGCAGAGAGAACAACCTGTCACGAAACAACTCAGGAACTCCCTTGACATGGTGGG
Organism: Alexandromys fortis; assembly: GCF_014885135.2. Classification (NCBI taxonomy): domain Eukaryota; kingdom Metazoa; phylum Chordata; class Mammalia; order Rodentia; family Cricetidae; genus Alexandromys; species Alexandromys fortis. The sequence continues at coordinate 5,548,962 of NW_026067977.1, forward strand.
CATGTGACCCTGCACACGCCCTGGGGGAGAAGAACTATATTCATATATTATATTGATGTCAGTTTCTTAATCCACACCACCTTGTCACTGTGTAACACTGTGTCACTGTGTCGACTGGGAGAGGTCGGGAGGCATACCACCATTGCATTTTTTGATGCATTTCTTGCACTGTCTTTACAACTTTCTGTGACTCTACACTCACTTCAAAATAAATAGTAAAAAAAAAAATTATTTATGAAATCAAAATATAGTGCACAGTGGAGTCAAACACTATGCTAGGATAAGATTTTCATCTTGGCTGAAACATTGTTCCCCTTAGATTTAAAAGCTGTATCGTTTAATTTGCCGTGCAATTTACGTAGCATTGATTCTTCCCAAACAATATCAGAACTCTAAACCCCCTTTGATGCAATAAACTCATTAGAAAACATGTCCAGTCTGATTTTTAATTAGTGGCATCTTTCCTGGAACTGCCCTCTGGCCCTAATCTGGACTTGCTGCTCTCTCAGATCATTCTGGAAGCATCCATGTCAGCAGGACTCTGGTAACCAATTATGTACAGCAAAATCTTGGGTGGTTTTTTTTTTTTTTTTTGCTTTTTAAAAGAGTGTTGAGATTTCAGAACATGTAATCTTTCATTTTTGCTTGCCTGTGCTGTCTGACTTTGCTGAAACAACTCGTGCATAGCATGTTCTTGCCATGTGAAGAGGGAAGACCACGTATAGGCACAAAAATAAAAGGTCTTTCTTTTAGTAGCTTGAACATGTGTGCCTGGGTCTCTGATCCCCAACTGGCACAGACTCCGGAGGTACTACCTGGAGATCAACAGTAACCCTTCTTAAGTAGGGGTCAATGTGGATTTGGGTATGTTTTACTAGGAATCTAACCCGAAGCTTTGCCTGGGCTACACAGCACTATGCCGCTGAGCTCTGTTCTCAGTTCCTCATTTTAATCTTTTTTTTTTTTTCCTTTGGTTTTCGAGACAGGGTTTCTCTGTGGTTTTGGAGCCTGTCCTGGAACTCGCTCTTATAGACCAGGCTGGTCTCGAACTCACAGAGATCTGCCTGCCTCTGCCTCCCGAGTGCTGGGATTAAAGGCGTGCGCCACCACCGCCCTCATTTTAATCTTGACCAACTCCTTTGCACCAAGAATTTGTCCAGATTCTCAGTGGGGAAGGTGGCAGGGAGCAGCTGAGCCCAACAATGAGAGAAGACAGACTAGAGACCACGGCAGCGGGCAGACTAGAGACCACGGCAGAACGCAGACTAGAGACCACGGCAGCGGGCAGGTCCCAGAACATTATTTAACCAAGAAGCCGCTCTGTTTCATCGCTAAATTTAACCTCATCCGGATTCTCTCACATCTTATTAGATCAAGGAGTCTCCTCTCTCCTTCACAGACAGGACTATTCTACAGACAGTGATTCTCTCCCAGACGCCCGAGAGGGTGAAAGGGAAGGCTGAAGACATGGCTGGGAGTAGAAGGAAAAGTGAGTGGAATCTTCAGAAGGGGCAGGCTCCACCACACACCAGTTTTTCTCAGCAGGAAGCATGACTCCCCATGGGTCCCCTTTGGGCCCAGAGGAGTGAGACACCCAGTGCCCACCCCACCTTCCCAGTGGCACAGCAGGATTCTTCCTGAAGACTCCTGGGGGCTGTGTAGATTCTCAGAAGTCTGTGTCTTTGTAATAAATACTAAAGAGAGAAGCTTTGAAGTTAGCATATTGGGTGGAAATGTGTCTCTTTGCCTCAGAAATTCCAAGGTAAAACTCAACAAACCTCATTCAGCAGTTGGTGATTTTTTTCTGTCGCAGATGTGTGTGTGTGTGTGTGTGTGTGTGTGTGTGTGTGTGTGCCACGTGTATTTGCTCCTTCTGGTAAAAAACAAAAATGGACTAAACAGCTCCCCACCCCACCCCCAGTTCCCCTGGCTGGTTTTGCTTTATGTTCAAGAACAAGTTATTAATGACATTTCCGGTAAATCATTTCCTATCTCCTACAATCTTTCAAGGTTCTTGAGTGTATTAAAACACTTCCCAAGAACATTATAAGAAAAATGATCTTCCATGGTACAGCTCACCATATAATGGCACCCTCCCGCTTTCTATCCTGTAGTCCCTCTTAACAAAATGTCATGGTTTAAGTGCAGAAATCTCAGAGAATCTTGTGGCAAACTGAAGTGCTCTGAATTTGCTTGTTTGATTTAAAGAGATAGGCGGAAAAGATACAGCAAGCCTTCCTCCAGTATGAGGTGGGTTTCCCTAAGTGCATAAAAGACCTCAGCAATACTTAATCAATTTCTTTCACCTTGGAGCTAGAGCAATGACTCAGCCCGGAGAGCATGTTGTTGGAGGAGAGGTACTGAGTTCAATTCCCAACGCCCAAATCAGCAGCTCCCAACTACCTATAACTCAGCTCCAGGGGATCTGAAGCCCTCTCTGGCCTTCAAGGGCAATACAGTCACATGCACAGACACGAGCATGAACGCATTTTTTAAAAGCAAATCTATGTGTTTGTATAAGACAAGGAGCGCCTGGGTCTGCTGTGAAGACAGACAAAGGCTGTGCACACACCCCAGATCCCGTTACTTCAAACAGAGGTCTCCCCATCTGTATAGATAAATTGTTCATTTTTATTGAAAAGCCCAGGAAGTCGGAACCTGCTGGAAAAGCTTGTGGTGGCTCACAGGGACAAAGGGAGCTCTTCGTGTTTCTTCAATTCTACTTTTAATAACAAAGTCATTTCTCTGATGATGGGACAATGTCACCAAATTAAGAGACCCTGGAACCCCTTATTTTAGTCCATATTTTCCAGAATAATACAAAATTCACTTACTCTCTCCCCTTTCTCCCCAGTCTTCTCCTCCTCCATCTCAGACTCTTGAGCTGAGAAAATTCATCTCTGCTCCTTTTCTAAAATTCAAAAAAACAGTGGTTTTATTTTTTTGGTATTCACTTCACTTTTCCCCAAATTTTTCATTTTTTTAAGTCGTTTTCTCCTTAAGAATATACAAAGCAGCTCTAAACTGGGGTTTCCTCCATGGAGCTAGGGAGAGGCAGGGTAAGACATTTAGCGTCACTCCTTTCGCCACTATTAAAATTGTGCAAAGTTCTTTATATAACCTAAAAATCATTTTAATTACCATGAGTATATGTTTACTGTGGATAATTTGTTAAAATATAGAAAAGAAAACTGAGAAAAACTGAATGTCGTTTTCATTCTTCAAGAATGTGCCTGGTACGTCAAGTTCCTCTAGATAGGAACCCTGTAGGTTTCTAGATTGTGATAGGGAAGAGGGAACGTGCCCTGAGTTGGAAATGGTGTCTCAGAGTCACGGTGCTTCTGACAGCTTCTTAATCTCCATCCCCAGGTATCTCACAGCCATCTTTTTGTGTGTGTTTTCGTGTTAATGCTTGTCTGTTTGCCTACTAATTTTTTTTATTTTGCTTTTTGGTACAAGTATCATGTAGTGTAGTCCAGGCTGGTTTTGAATTCCCGATCCCCCTGCTCATCTCTTGAATGCCTAGACTCTGTGGTGTCTGTGATCAAATCCTGGGCCTCTCCTATGCTAGACAATCACGCTATAGCCTGAGCCCCAACTTCTAAACTGCAGCCGTTGTCTTCTCTCCTGTTCTATGAGCCTGCGGGTATTTGCTTCTTTTGACCCCTGCTCATAGATTCTTACTGTATTTTCCAGATGGATAAAGGTTTGTGTGCTCAACTTGGCATCTTTAACTAGAAGCTGCCCATAAACAACTTGAAATATTTAACAGTCTTTCGATGCCTGCATAATCATTGTTGCATGAGCCATGATTTATTTAATCTCATCTTATAGGTATGTTTTTGTCTCTATTATTTATATTGCTAAGACAAAATACTAAAAGACAGGCTCTTGGCAGGTACGTACATCTACGTATTGAAATGGAGTCCATGTCTGTGTCCCAGTGTTAAAGGCGTGCCCTTTCCCACTCCCTGTGAATCTGCCCTGTCTCTCTGTGCTCCACTTTCTGAGATTGCTCCTCCTTGAGAAATGGGCCTCAATTCTGCTTGACTTCTCTTTGGCTTTTGTTCTCCACACAGCTCCTCGGGGAAACATCTGCGCTGTACTCACCTAACCAACGCAGCTTTCAGGGCTCTTTTCCAATCCTCATTTGCATTTTGCCTGATTTCCCATTTTGGATCTTCTTCATCAGAATGTTGGGCCTTTAAAAAAAAAACTTAATTCTATTTTTTCTAATTATGTATAGGTGCTTAGTCTGCATGTATGTCTGTGTACCGTGTACATGTAGCGCCTGCAGGGGCCAGAGAATGGTGTTGGATCCCCTGGAACTGAGGTTATAGGTGGTTATGAGCCATCATGTGGGTGCTGGGTATTGAACCTGGGTCCTCTGGAAGAGTAGCCAGTGCTCTTGGCTACGGAGCCATCTAGCCCAGGATGCTCCAGTCTTTACTCTTCAGCCTAGTTAACACTAACGTTCCTAAGCTGCACTGTTTCCTCTGTTCATCAGCTTATTGGGTCGAATGAGGATTTGTGCCTTAGCCGTATTTAAGTCTGTATCTTAGTACCTCTGCGGTCACTGTATGATTAAACCTGACTGTGGTTTTGTTGGTCTGAGCAGGGAGAGAGCTTGACAAATTAAAAAACTAGACAGGCATTGGGTATTCTTGCAGGTAGATGCTCCTCTGTGTGGAGAAGCTGACTTTTCACTGTCTAAATGAGCGGGCTTGAATGTGTTTGGGGAACAGGGGAGAGGTCTGTGGCAGAGCATGGTCCCGACTGACAGCCTTCCGCAGGGCCAGGAAGAAACCCTATTGACTTTCTAGCCTGTTCCGTAATCACTAACCAAAGATAAAGACCTGAAAGTTGCCCACGGGGTCCAGGGCCCGTTAGCTCCTAATTTCACTTGTTTTTCTGTGGTAGATAATTACTCTTCATTATCCCCTTGACTGAGTTAGAACCACTCAGGAAACACACCTCTGAGGCCATCCGGGAGGCCAGGTGTACTGGATAACTAAGATAAAAGCCCTGCCCCAGCTACGATGACTCATCCCATAGACAACTGAATGAAAATGAGAGAGAGAGTTGAGCACCAGCGTTTGTCTCTCTCTGCTTCCTGATTTTGGAGCAATATGACCAGCTACCTGCCCTCCACGTCTTCCCTGCCATGGTGAACTATATCACCTCTTGAACCATGGGTCCAAATGAACCCTTCCTGTTGTGAACTATTTGTGTAAACTGTGGGAAGATGTGTCACTGTGATTGGTTTAACTAAGAGCTAAGTGGTCAATAGTTAGGCAGGAAGAGAATGGGCGGGATTTCTGGGGAGAGAGAGAACTCTGGGAAGGAGAAAGGTGGGATTAGCCAGCGAGAGACAGAGAGGAAACAGGAAGTATGGGATGGAAGAAGGATAGCACCATATGGTAGAATGTAGATAAATATAAATGGGTTAACGTAAGTTACAAGAGCTCCTTGAGGACTAGCCTAAGCTAAGACTGAGCTTTCATAATTAATAAGTCTTAGTATTATTATTTGCAGTCTGATGGTCCCGACAACAAAGTTCTGCTACACCCTCCCTTTCCTCTCTTCCTCTCCCCTTCCTAGGTGGCTCTGTCAAGTATTTTTTACAGCAACAAATAGAGCAACGAACATACTCTTCTGGTAAAGAAGCATCCAGATGCCGCTTGCCCAATGCCTGAGACTACCAACCGCTGCAGCAACTTTAGTTTATCCCGATGACATCACAAAAGGCCGGAGACGGGAGTGATGGTCTCTCTGACTCTACTTCTTGCTCTTGCTGTATCCGTTCTATATCACCATTCTGTATTTATCTTTGGCCATGTGTCAGCTTGTCTGTTTCTGTTATGCACTCTTCTCCTTTTTATTTGAATGCCTCTCATTGGTCTTTCCCACCTTCTTCCCCTCTTCAACAGCTGACATGTCAAATGTCCCCTGCATATTGGAGAGCTGTCCATTGCTGCTTGGTTCATGCATTCAGCTGTTTTCTGTTCCCGGTTTTAGAGATGACTAGGCTTTATTATTATTATTATTATTATTATTATTATTATTATTATTATTATTGATGTGATTTTTCTCTCTTTAAAGCACAATTTACATTTGCATTATTGGTGTCATGGCCCCACCTTTGTCCTCTGGTGGTTAAGTTTCTTCGTACGCAGGAGCACTCTCAGGCAACTCTTCCCAAAAACCATCAAGATTCTGATATTTTCCCTACCCACTTTTTTTCTGTTTTCATGTCTATGTTGTTTTCCGTGGATGTAAGTCAATGCACCAAGTGCATGTCTGGTGCCCACAGAGACCAGAAGAGGGTATCGGCTCCCCTGGAACTGGAGTCACAGTTGTGAGGCACCATGGGGGTGCTGGGATTGAACCTGGGTCCTCTAAAAGAGTAACCAGTGCTCTTAACTGTTAAGCTGTCTCCCCAGCCCTGTTTTATATTCATTCGAACACATCCATACACCTTTCTTCTTGGTCGCTTAAAAAAGGGTTATTAGCATTAGAAGTAAGGCAGATTTCAAACACAGATGACGAAAGTCCCAGCCAGGCTTTCTCTCTGAACTTACCAGCAGTCACCTGACAGGAGCATCAACCTTCTTAACCCCTGGTGCTCTGGCTTTTGTTATCTGTCTCACTAGGTAGTCCAAGAAAGTTCAAGCTGGAGGTACGTGCCTTCCTCAGAGTGCTGGGATTTGAGGGTATACACCACATCACACCCCATGCCCCACCTCCCCATACCCCAGCCCCCCCCATACTTTACTCCTAACCCCCCATACCCCCACATCCCACCCCCACACCCTCATACCCTACTCCCAAGCCCCACACCCAACCCCTCACACCCCCACACCCAGCCCCCCCCTACTCCTAGCTTCTGTCTCATCCTTTTTCCTCATCTTCATTGAGAGAGAAACAAAGCTCTTCACTTAATAAAAACAAGCCCTGAAGACTCAGAGTAGCCAAATGCAGCAGTTTGTTTTATGACTTTACAAAGAGAGGTGTGAGCCCCGACAGGCAGGCTGATTGAATGCTGAGAGAAGCTTCTATAACCCTACCACGAGCCCCAACCTTGGCTGCGCAGGGTACAGTCTTCCACACCGTCTAGGTGTTTCCCTCTGCCGCTTAAGTTCATCTTTTATTTTGTTTTTTTCAACTAAAATCATATGTGTTCATCTCTACCTTTTACATCCTGTTCATTTTAAAGCTTAACCTGACCTTGTCATAGCTAAAGGTCACTAGGTAATCCTGGCTGTTAGAAATTTTCTTCTCTAAGCATCCAGCTTGCTGGGGAGTCGGGTACCTTGGCAGCTTCCTCGTGTTTTCTGTTTGTCTGCAAGGGAACCCATGAAGATTCCAGACACTCCATTTTGTAAATGAACCATCAGATTTTCTCTCTTACACGTATCTAACATGATACGTCTCATTGTTTAGTTCCAAATTGCTGTCTCTCCGTGTGTGTAGTAGCCCTGCTTCTCAGAGCCGTGCCTGGCAACTGTCACGGTCCTCAAGGGGCAGATATCGAGTGAGCAAGCTAACCCACTTCATCTCCACCATGTCTTCTCTCATCACCCCCATTTTAAAGATGAGAAAATAGAGGCATGGGATATTTGGGTACTTGTAACAGTTAGACCATTTGTAGGTGAAAGGGCCAGCATCCTAACCCCAGCGTTCATGTTTAGCAGTCTTTGCTGGTCATTAACAAGAGTGCCTAGGTTTCTGCTGCTCGTTTATTTTCTAAGCAAAATAGAGTTTTATTAGAGCCCTGTGAAGAGCCCCTTTCAGCCTCTCCCATTGCTGCTCTCTGCAGGGTTCCTTGCAGGTATCGCCTGGCCTGTCCTGAGCTGGTGTCCCCTTCCCACTTGCGCCTGTCTGGTTTGCCGTATGAAGCTGTCTTCCTGTGACTGCTGAGCCAGAATGGGGCCTGAGCCTGTGCAATTAAAACTCCCAGATCCACCCAAGGCGAGTAGCAACTCTCATTTCTCTCCCTTTCCTGGGATTGGAGTGATTTTTTTTCCCTCTCTTTTCTACTCACAGACACTCCTTTTTCTAGCTGAAAATAGAAAGCTTTATCAGATTGGAATAACAGTCCTTTTCGCTGTAGTTTTTTTCCCCAAAGACTGGATGAATTTGGGCTTCGTCAGAAAGCCATCTGCTGTGTACGCACAGACCTGTTTGGAGCCAGAAAAAGAAAACGAGGGAGGAGAAAAAACCCTGGCTTCTCGTCTTCATGCAAAGAGCTGTAGCCTGTGGATTCCAGCTCCTCCAAAGGCAGCTGAACCCTGCCAGTGTGTGTGACTGGGGGCCTAGAATCGGGGCGTTCTCGTTGAGCACAGCGACCTTGCAGTCAATGAAGAAAAGACTCTGACTGAAGGGGGGCGGTCCCAGCCCAGTTTTCCACAGACACGTATTGGCTAATGGCTGACCATTTCAGCCACACCGTTTCCTTTCCTGGTCATAATTAACTGTTTGTCATTCCTGCAACGTTAGACCTTGTCAGTCTCAGGCCGGGACTATCTCAGACCATTGAGTTTTCCAGAGGCCACCTCATTCTATCGCTGAGTACCCTTGCCACCACGGGAGCACTCACACCAAGGGAGCACTCACATTTGCTGCTGTAAAAAGGCAGAGAAGCAATCACCTTCCGTGTTGTCAAGGAGCAGTGGGAACGGCCACACTTGCTACTGAAGATGAAGAGATGGAGCACTTACATTTGCTCCTATGGACGAGCACTCTTAGTCGGTTGTAGATGACAAGAGGGAACACTCACATTCACTGGAAAGAAGCAGAGAGAGCACTCATATTCATTGCCGTAGATGAATAGGCCCTCCACTAACGACAGAGTCTCAGGGTACTGAAGAAAACTATCTCTGCCTTCCTCAGGCTACCAAGGCAAAAATCAAAGTCAAGCGGTTTCACAGTCTTAAGAATACTCAATACTAGGGGTTGGAGAGAGGACTCAGCAGATAAGAGCACCATCTGCTCTTCCAGAGGACTTAGGTTCAATTCTCCACACCCTTGTGGCAGCTAAAACCTGTCAGTAACTCCAGTTCCAGGGAATCCAATGTCCTTTTTCTGGTCTCCACGGGCACTAGGCAAGTGTGTGGTGTACAGACATACATGCGGACAAAACACCCAAACACATAAAAAAGTTTTAATTAAAAAGATACTTAATGCTGATAGTGGTGGCACACACCTTTAATCACAGCACTCAAGAGGCAGAGGCAGGTGGATCTCTATGAGTTCGAGGCCAGACTGGTCTACAAAGCGAGTTCCAGGACATCCAGGGCTGGTACACAGAGAAACCCTGTCTCGAAAAATACCAAAATAAATAAGTAAATAAAAAACAAAAAGATACTCAATACTTTTTTGAATCAATTTAATTTTTAAAAATAATTTATTTTATTTTATTTGCATTGGTGTTTTGCCTGCGTGTATGTCTGTGTGAGGGTGTCAAATCTTAGAGTTATAGACAGTTGTGAGCTGCCATGCAGGTTCTAGGAATTGAACAATGGGCGCTCTTAACAGCTAAGCCATCTCTCCAGCCCTCAATTTAAGTTTTAAGGTTTGTATTTTCACAAGTACAAAAGTAATACAAGCTGGTTATAAAACATTCCAATTATATATATCTTTGAAAGTTGAAGCCCTTTGCTTCCTTGCTGCAGGGGTAGTTACTCTGACTTTCCGCCTTTTGCACACTTGCCACTTATGTAAATCTGCGTACTTGGTTGTGCTGTGTACTTTCCAAAGCAAGACCCTCCCCTCTTGTTGAGGACTGCAGACCACCAGACCCTGAATTTCCTGACCACAAGACCCTGATGGGGGGGGTCTATAGCTGAAGGACTCTGAGAGATGGGGCATGGCCAGAGCCCTATATAAGCTTCCCTGGCACACAGTAAAGTTGGCATTCTTGCTTCATTTCAAAAATGACCCATGTCTCTGTCTCTATGTGTACGTGTGTGTGTGTATCTCCAGCCCCTTGCCTTGCTCCTGAAATGGTGTCCTGTCCCTGCAGAGCCTCCATTACAGGCATAGTACCGTTGTATATGTAGTACAGGCGCTACGGGACCGTAGCACGGACGCCCTACCCTCTCACCTCCAGTATGAGGTACCATACTTACTCCAGTACATACTTATTATGTAGTATCTGCCTTTCCTTCTAGACTGTCATGTCTACAAGAAATTAGATCCCAGTCCTTGGAGGGCAAATGAGGAACTCTGTTGTTTAAGCACATCTTCCTCTTAGAAACTGTGGGAACTCATGACCATGTTCCCAACCAGAGGTCTTGCCAGGATCCAAACTATCCCATTCCACTGTGAGGGGAAAGTCCTGCTCCATTTGACATCTTCAGTAGATGGCTTACAGAGGAAAGATTATCAGTCATTATTTTAGAGCACAGAACGGTGTTCAGGGACTGGCTCGTGAGGTCTCTGGTTGAGTAAGCGATTCAGTCATGAAGGGCGGTTCTACTTGGCCTCCATGCTGACAGAGTGTGGGCCTATCAGCTCTTGGCTGCCTCCCACTGCCCTGGGCTCAGAGCCCTACAGTTTATTCAGCTCCAGGAGCTGCAGCAGACCAGGGGCTCCATGGTGTCCCCCAGAAGTGAGGCTCCAGAGAGCCTCGCTGTGGTGCAGCAAGGCTCCTCATGGTTAGCTCTGTACAGAACAGGCCCATCTACGCAACCAAGGCTGGGCAATGATCCATGCAATTCCCACCCATCCAGAAATTCTCAGGGGCACAACTACCAGGGATGTCCAGCCTCCCAGATGGCTCTGTTATGCTGTGATCTTTTTTTTTATGTATTCATTATCCAGTCTTACATAGACTTGGCTCCTTCATTTCAGAGGAGACAATTTTCTTCAGAGCGAAATTGTGCCAATTCTTCAACAATATATCTCCACTTAAAGGACATTCATCTTATTCCCTTCGGTTTTGATTTTCTTTTAAGCTAGTTTCAGAAGGTAATTCTGAAATAGAATTGTGTAATTTGGTCTTTTGAACGCTGGTTGCTTTAATCATAAAAAGGGAAATATTCTTTCTCTCCCTGTTTTTTTTTCTTCCCTCCTCCTCTCCCTTCCTCTGTCTTCCATCCACACACCCGCTGGACTTCTTTCTCTTCTTGCTTTGCTTTCTCTTTCTCATACTTCTTTGTCTCCTTCTCCTTCTTTCTTCTAAGGTACAACACCTGATTCTTGTGTGTGGCACGGTTGTGCACACAGTTAAAGAGTCTCCCTGCCTTTGCCTCTGCCTCCTGGCCGATGGAATTTCAGGTCTGCACCACCACATCTAGCCAGCATTTGATTTCTTTTGAAGATTTGTATTTTTATTTTATGTGCATGAGTGTTTTGCCTCCATGGATGGATGTGTACCACACAGATGCCTGTTGCCCATGGAGACAAGGGAGGATACAGGATTCCCCCGGAGCTGTAGTTGCAGGTGGTGGTGAGCTGCCATCTGGGTGCTGGAAATCAACCTCAAGTTCTCTGCAAGAGCAAAAGTGCTCTTAACCACTGAGTCATCTCTCTGGCCGCCAGCATCTGATCTTTAAATACGGTTTTATTAAAAAACTCTCTTCATAAAAGATGTTAATTCTACTTCCCCCTAAAAAAATTTACTGTGCAAAACTAACTTATCAGATATTAAAATATCTTTCAACGTTCCAGTCACCAGATCTATAAGATTACACAGTCAGAGCATGGCACATAGAGGATTATAAACACATTATAAAAGAAACGTTTCAAATCAATAGAGAGATAGATTACTCAAGAAATGGTGGTGGTGACAACATTGGATGGCCATTTGAAAAACTAAGCCTGGATCCAAACCTTACTTTTATAGCAAACTAAAATCCAGCAATATCGCCAAAGGTCACGTATAAAATGTAATCATAAAAATAATAAAAGATAAGTTAAGTTTTAATAATTTTGGGACAGAGAGACCTTTAAAAGTAAAAACATAAAAAATCCAAACAGAGAGTTATAGTAACTTTTGCTTTATAAAAATGAAAAGAAATATCCCACTTAACATTCTGAATGACAGAGAACAAATCCTTAATTTACCTAAACAAATACACACTTCTATACAATAAAATTAGGACCCATCTACAGAAAGCTTTTACAAACCAAAAATATCAGCTATCATGAGGAATGGAATCCTTCACTTATCTCTCTTCATAATTGGATTTCCTTACAGTAAGGTTTGTTTGGGAGGGGGCAAACCAGGGCCCGGGGCCTAGAGCGTGCACAGAAAGTATCTCTAGTGTTAAAGCCGTTGCTAAGTAAAACAGTTATACATAGATGGACATTTTCAGTAGTTAGATCCAAAGCCCAAAATGCATTTATAGGAATCACCTTATGCTTCTTCTCTCTCCTATAAATCATTAAGAGCCTTCAATAATCCGTGTTGTAAGCTAATACTAATCCAGACAGACAAGATGCTCGAGAAATAGTGGGGAAAATCAGAGACACAAATATGGAACAGTAGCCTAGAAATGTAGAATTTGTTCTTCAAAACCTGATTTCAATATATATCTTTGGATTAAATTTGTTTGAAAAAAAAAACCCTCCAAGGATAACAGTTCATTTAGCAAAAGTTCTTTCTCCCCAAGACATTCATTTTTAATACCAAGGTCTTTTTGTCTTAATACAGGTGTCGCCTTGCCACCTCTCTTCTTTCTCCTGACATCTAAGTTGTCCCATTAAACAAAATGTATGATTTAAATTTCAATTTTACTGAAGCTGTGGGTAGAATTAAAGGGATCATTCAGATGAGCGATTTCATTGAGTGCCATTTCACATAAATTTACATAAAGGCTCAAAAAGAAACTGCACAGCCTCTAAAAATTCTGCTGAAGGAGAAGGGAGGAAAATGTATATTTATTGGGCACCTATGGTTGTCAAGCACTGGAGTGGATGACTTTATGTCAGCTCATTTAATCCTTGTGGCCAGCAGGCCACATCGGCAGTCTCACTGTCTAGGGGGACAGAACAGTCCCCTGGAAGATGGGGTGATCTGCAGAGTCCTACCCAGCTGACTAGAGCACACACTCTTGACCTTCCCTCAACCCCATGATCCAAATGTAGCTATTTCTCTTAAAGGGGAACTTACACAGTATCAAGCATCCACAGGTCCTAAAAAGTGCTCTGCTAGCCTATCAAGCGCTCTTCACAGATGAGGCCTCTCCACCTCTGGGAAGTAACTGCATTGTCCCCTGCACAAGTTCAGATGAACTGTGGGGGCCACACCGTGACTGTTCCCAAGGCATAGAGTCCAGAGTGGTCATCTTTTGCCTTGGCCAAGGTTGGAGTCCTGTCACACTCTCCCCCCTCCCCACTCCTCCGCTAGATGCTGCTGGTGTCACGAACACTAGTGGCTCAGGCTCCCACACTCATGTCTGCACAAGTGACTTGCCCTCTCAGTACCCACCTCCTTCTCTGAAAGTTGAAGTCAGCGTCATGGATTTCATGTTCAAAACCAGCGTTCTCAGCATAGTGCCCGGCATGACAAGTGCACCATTGCTCTCGCAATGGAGACCCCAGCCTTGTCTCTGAGGTCCACTCACTAGCAGACCTCAGATCACCCTTCCTGGATCTTCGGGTCATTACATCTCCACCAAACTGGTGTGCTGGACTCTTTCTTGCCTTTGGGACACATTTTCCCATCTCCCCACCATGTGACCCATTGCTATTGCTATTCCTGACTTACCTGGATTCTAGGATGGCTCCAAGTTAGGCACAAGTTTGATCTGGGGACAGAGCCAAGTCTTCCCTGGAATAAACACAAGCCCAGCCACTGTGCTAATGGGATCAATGTTAAATTACAGTCTTCCTTGCTGACAACTGATCTGTGGACTTCTGAGGGGAAAATGGACTGTGAGGCACAGTGGTGGTAAGGAAGACCATGCCTGGGATACAGGTGGTCCCTAAGAATCCCTCTTAGTAGTAATTTTCCCTGCTGACAATCCTGCCAGAGACTTGTTCCAACAGAATGGCGGAAGGCTGGCCATGAAGGGGCATCTTCCCAGGGAGGAGCAAGCTGCTGGATGGCTGCTCTTCCCTCAGCACTGAAATCCCAGCACATTCTCCTGAGGTCCTGGGTTCTCTCTTGCCTCCTCTCTTCCTATCCTCTTTCTTGACCTTCCTTAAAGCCGTTGTCGATTGGATCCCTATTATCATCCTGTGGCCGTGTGACTCAGAGGATGGTCAGTCCATTGCCGACTCTGTCCACAGCTGCCCCCGCCTAGGACTCTGAGGGACTGAATGAGGAACTCCAGCCACAAAACTAAACCTTCCTGCCAAACCTCCCTCCCTCAATTCTTTATTCCCTTCCTTTAACAGCGCCAACTGCTCCCTCTTCAGGAAGTGCTTAGGGGGCTGGAAAGATGATTCAGTGAATAAGAGCAACTGCTGCTCTTGCAGAGGACCTGGGCTCGATTCCCACATGGTGGCTCTCAACCGTCTGTAACTCTAGTTCTCGTGGATCTGATGCCCTCTTCTGAACTCTGAGGGCTCCCGCCATCATGCACATCTATGCATGGATGCAGAACATCCAGACACACAAAATGAAATAAATCTAAAAGAAGAAAAACGAAGAAATGCCTTTCGCCATCTGTGTTTGGGTGGTGGGGGCATAGGATTCTCCAGATACCTTATCACCATTTATACCCTGTCCAAATCTCTATGTTAGCAATCTCTCTCTCTCTCTCTCTTCTCTCTGTCTGTCTGTCTCTGTCTCTCTGTGGGGTGTGTTGGTGTGTGTGTGTGTGTGTGTGTGTGTGTGAGAGAGAGAGAGAGAGAGAGAGAGAGAGAGGAAGGGAGGGAGAGAGAGCATTCCCACACCCTTCCACTTAAGGGCTGTCCCTGTATTGTTTCACTTTGTAGCTATGAAAACAGTATTCTCAGACGATGTCTATGCCCCTGACTCTAACCCTTCCCCACGGTTCACTGAGGTGAACATGGTCAGAACGGTAGACAGTCCTCACAGCTAGTGCGGCAATGGATCCTCGTGTGCATGCCTTACTCAGGAGGATGCAATGTCCTGTGTGAAGGGCCAGGGTCATTCTGACGTTATATGTGCTGCTTTGTTGGCCAGGTCCTGGACTGGCTTTGGGGCTGCTGGGCTGCTGACCCAGCTGTCACTACACCAGGCTGGGATCCAGCCGCCAGCTTGTCTGTGGTTTCTCAAGGTCAAGGGAAAGCTCCATCTTAGAGCAGAGTCTCTCAAGGCTGAAGCACAGTCTCAGCAGAATTTGCTTTTGGCTAATTTGTCTTTTTTAACATCCAAGGAGGGAAATCGGACTCATTGTTCTGCTCTTAATAAAATGAAGCACCGTCTGCAGAAGCACAGCGCTGGCGGTGTCGCTCGGCCGCGCAGGCCAACTTTCTCTAAAACTGATTGATGGCGACACATAAAATGATGTAATTTTTATGTCTCTGGAAATCCCTCATTACACATTTTACCTCTCTTTGGGGGGGGGGTCTCAGTAGTGACTGATTCTGGAGATCACTCTTAAAGGAAAACCACCCCAAGGTGACAGACAGGCCCAGGCAGGGAGCTGGGGGCGGGCAACACACCCTCCTGAGCATCCTTTATGTCCCAGAGCATTGCCACAAGTGAGCTCACTTACTGTCGCTGCAGCCCTCCGGGTAAAGCAGGAGGATGCACCCTTCACAGATGGCGAAGCTGAGAGTCGGAGGTGGTGAGGAGCTCACCCCAGCTAGAGCCCATCAGGGCCAGGTCTGAGCTCAGCGTGGTGCGCTCTGGATCTTTCTCTTCCCCGTGGAGGGGTCTTGACCTTTATACCTGGAATAACGCGTGCTTGGCCCTCTCACCTGGATCTGTCCATGTGTCCCTAATCGCTGGTGCTTCTTAGCCTCACCAGAGTCCCTGGGAAAGGTAAAATGTCCCACCATTTCACTAACAGTGAACATGCAGCTCCTCCCCATCACCATCTCTGAACATCTTCAGAGATATTCATGGGTCTCTCTTCGCCTTTTCTTACAGACGTCTGCTCCAGCCCAAAGCCTCCGTGGGTATTCTCTGTCTCTGGAGAGCCCAGAGCACCTGCTCAGCAACACTTGGATTTGGGTCTTACACCTAAGGAATAGATTTTTGCTCACGGAGCTCTGAGACTGACAGGCAATTTAAAAGAAGATGGGAAATCGCGGAGAGATGGACCATCTTCCTGTGAAGTCCTGAAATGCCAACAGCAAATTCTGTCCTTTTGAAAAGCAGCGTCTAGTTCCGCAGTGAAGGCCACTTGTTCTTGCAGAAGACCCAGGTTCAATCCCCAGCACCCACATGGCAGCTCGCAACCATTGTTTTGAGTTACTTTTCTGTCGCTGTGATGAAACACTGTGACCAAAACAACGTGGGGAGGAAAGGGTTTGCTTCACTCCTGTCTTAGGGTTTCTACTGCTGAGAAGATCACAGCAACTCTTATAAAGAAAACATTTAATTGGGTGGCGAGCTAGGCTCACTTAAAATTCTAGAGGTTCAGTCCATTATCATCATGATGGGGACCATGACGGACAGATGGCCTGCAGACAGATGCAATGCTGGAGTAGTTGCTGCTGAGAGTCCTACATCTTGTAGGCAACAGGAAATGACCTCAAAGTCACACTGAGGAGATCTTGATCAAAAGGGACCTCAAACCCACCACCCCCTACAATGACACACTTCCTCCAACAAGGCGGTACCTACTTCAACAAGGCCATGCCTTCTAATAGTGCCGCTCCCTCCCTATGAGGGGCCACTTTCATTCAAATCATCACCCTCACAGTTCCATGTAAGACTCCATCATCAAAAGCAGTGAGGGCAGGAGCTCAAGCAGGGAAGGAACCTGGAGACAGGAGCTGATTAGAGGCCATGAAGGGTGCTGCTCACTGGCCTGCTCAGTCTGCTTTTTATAGAACCTGGGATGGATGGATAGATAGATAGATAGATAGATAGATAGATAGATAGATAGATAGATAGATACATACATACATACATACATACACACATACATACATACATACATACATAAATGGCAGCATCAGAGTGGAGATGCTGGAGCTGGACTTGGCTCAGTGACCTCTGGAGCCCTCACCTGCTCCCAAACTGCTCTTTTATCTCCTTAAACGCCCTGAAGGGCCATGAAGAGTCTCGCTTCCCGCTTTGCCTCTGAGTTTTCTGCGTGACGATGCTTGTTTCTTAGCTGCCCATTTGGCTGCTGTCTGGATATGTCAGGGCACCAGGGTCTAAAAAAGTATCTGTGGGCCAGATTGGGCCCCATGACTCGGTCCTAGGGATGCTGAGCTGAGTCAATGTGGTAGCTGTTTTAGGTTGCCAACTTGACTACATCTGCAATTAGCTAAACACAAATAATTAGGCACACCTGGGAGGGACTTTTTTCTTAATTAAATGTCTGAAGTAGGAAGACCCCAATTCTAATCCGGATCTAAAGCTTTAATCCAGATCTTTTGAGGAGAGAAGATCCACCTTCAATCTGGGTCACACCTTCTGCTGGCCACCTATATAAAGGACGAGGAAGAAGGAAGCTTGCTTTTTCTTTGCTTGCTTGCTCTCGCTCTTGCTAACAAGTCCATTCCTTCACTGGCATCAGAGCCTACTTCTTCAGGATTCTGGCATCTACTGAAGACCAGCTGAGACATCCAGTCTCATGCACTAAGTGACTTCTGGATTCTTGGACCTTCCATAGTTAAAGCAGCCATTGTTGGACTAGCTGGGCCACAACCCGTAAACCATTCTAATTATCACCCCATATAGTGTGTGAATGCATATGTGTGTGTGTGTGTGTGTGTGTGTGTGTGTGAGAGAGAGAGAGAGAGAGAGAGAGAGAGAGAGAGAGAGAGAGAGAGAGAGATACATCCTATAACTTCTGTTCCTCTACAGAACTGAGTAGCACAGTTGGGCTAGAACCTCCAGGGACTGAAACTCTGTCTCTGTCCCCAAGAAGCTTTGTCTGATAGGGACACAGGGTGACCTCACCATATGTCCACATATTTTGGCTGCCTACAAGTGGGGTGCTGCAAATAGCAAAAAGAACTCACACGTGTGAATAGCTTTGCAAGTAGGCCTTGTGAGTGGACGGATGTGCTCTGTTTAAAAGGCAAGTGTTTAAGTGCAAGTTGGCAAGGAATATATTTGTGATAATTAATCTTATTGTCAGTTCAACTGGATTTAGACTCTCCTAGAAGGCATGCCTCCATCCAAGTGTGTCCGTGAGGATGTTTCCAGAGAAAATTAACAGATAGGAGGTAAGACCAACCCTGAGGGTCAATCCCCAGCACCACAAAAGATGGGTATGGATAAGTGCGCAAGCCACAGGACACTTCCACATCTGAACTTCAGACCCAGTCCACAGATATTCCTTGAGCACCCACCTTATGCCTGTTAGGTGCACTTGCAGTTCCCTGAATACAGAGCTGGGCAGGCAGCCTTTCAGGGGCAGATCCCTGGCTCGTCACCTGTATTAATTCATGTATTAATGCTGTTGCTGTGATAAAAAGCCATAACCACAGGCAGTTTATGAAAGAGAAAGTTTATTTGTCTTACAGTTTCAAAGAAATAAGAGCCCATCACGGTGGGAGGTAGAGGGCCATAGCAACAAGAGGGAGGCATGGTGAAAGATGCAGGAAGCCGAGAGGTGGCATCCTCAACCACAAAGCATGGAGTAGGAAGAATGAACTAGAAGTAAAGTAAGATTACTTTACTCAAAGTCTGCCCCTAGTGATGCACTTCCTCGGACAAGAAGGTACTTCCTATACTTCCCTACACAGGGCCACTAACTGGGAACCAAGTGTTCAAACACCCAAGGCCGGAGGGAACTTTCCCATTCAAACCATCGCCTCTTCTGGGCCGAGACCCAGAGCATCCTCACTGAACTCTTCCTCTGGTCTCCCGAGTCTGCTCCTTGTCTGTTGGCCATCTCAGAATGTTGCAGCTTTGTTCTGGTCCAGCAAAGGGCCTCTCCATGCTTAGGCAGAAATGAGGTGTGGTGCCTCTCAAAGCTGACTCTGTGCAGCCCACACCATCATCACAGCACCGGAAGCAGGGAGCGGAGCTTTCCAGATCCGTGTTACCTACAGGTCTAGGTGCTTCTCTTCTCTGCCATAGACCCTGGCATCCAGAAACTCTATGGGTGTTTGCTGAACAGAGGTAGAAAGGTAATAAAGCGAGCACAGAAAAATCTTGGATCCTCCAGTCCTTGGAATACACTAATCTTGACCTTATTGTCGACTAGGGGTGGGGTGGGGGGACTAAGAATCACCAAGGAAACTAGGCTCTGGGCACGTCTGCAGGATTATCTAGATTAGATTCAATGAGATGGGCAGGCCCAACCTAAATGTGGGCGGTGCCACCCTATGGGCTGGGGCTCTGGACTGAACAAAATGGGAAAAGTGAGCTGAACACAAGTGTTTCTTCTCTCTCTCTCTCTCTCTCTCTCTCTCTCTCTCTCTCTCTCTCTCTCTCTCTCTCTCTCTCTCCCCCTGACTGTGAATCCAGTGTGACCAGCTGCCTCATGCTCCTGCCACCGTCCTTGTCCTGCCATGACGGACTATTCCCTCAAACAGCGAACTAAAATAGACCCCCCCCCTCCTTTTTAAATTACTTTTCCCAGATATTTCATCACATCCCAAGAAAAGAATCTAATTGAGAAGATTGGTACTAAGAGTCAGAGCGCTGTTGTTATAAACCTGACCTTAAGTTTCTTAGGCCTTTGAAAATGGCTTATGGCAGGAACGTAGAAGAACTTGGAACCTGGACCACAAAATTCCTTAACTATTGTAACAGAGCTTATCTTGGAGAAGCCTGGAAGACAAGAATACTAAGAGAAGCGGAGAGAATGGAGACCTGGCTCTTGGAGTTTCAGGGGGGGGACAAGAACCCTGCCACACCTGGGCTAGGGGCCAGTCATGTGATGTTCTGGCAAGGAACCTGGCTTCATGTTCCGAGAGTCTGGATGAGGTTGACTTTAAAGGCAGTGGGTTCATTTATTTGGTAGAGGGATTTTCAAAACAGGCTAGCATGCAGGCTATGTGGTACAACAGCTCTTCCCCAGGTCTGCAGAGAACAAAGAGCGGAGGAGGAAAAGTGTGTGAGCAGCCTCGCAGTTTCAGACAGAGAGCTGGAGGATGACAAAGGATCTCTAATTGGTAAAGTAATTAGTGTCACTAAGGAGAAACCTGCCGCAGGACAATGAAAGTGACCTGAGGAGCAAGACCCCATCTAGCAAAGGTTCCACCTTGTGAAAATGCAGATTCATTTACAAGAAGAGAATGTCACTGAAGGGGCTCCCTGCTCAAATTAACTGGCTAAAATGGGTGTTGGTGGCGCACGCCGTTAATCCCAGACTCGGGAGGCAGAGGCAGGTGGATCTCAGTTTAAGGCCAGCCTGGTCTACCGAGTGATAAATCTGGCTAGGATGGTCTTGCCCCAAGGTTAGCACACAGACAAAGTTAGCATACAGCTATGGTTCAAAACCAGCCAGGCTCCACCCCAAGCTAGTTGCAGAACTTGGCAGCATTGTCCGTATGGTATTGGTATTAAAGGCTTGAAAGGTGAAAGACGGAAGAGGTCACGGGCTTGAACTGTGATTCCAGAAGGCCGTGGAAGCCAGGCAAGAAGACCCAAAGGCTGCTACATGAAGCTATGAAAGTAAAGCTCAGTTGCAATGGAGATCCAGGATGTTGGAGATGCTAAGACCATGGGGCATCTGCCGAAGAAAGCTGCGGGCAAGAGGTAGAGTTGGCACAAAAGAGCAGCTATGCTCGCTGCAGGTAGCAGAGCAGGAGGAGTGGATCACACACGCCCTTTGGCGCCCAAACAATTCTATCCCTGCTCCCAAATGACAGACACCGAGCTACACAGTTGCTTCGCACTGCTGGGTTTCTGTCTGACGGCAGCCTGGTCATCTCTTTCTAGTTGCCTGGCCTTCCCTCTTGGACCAGGAATATTTATTCTGCACCACTGTAAACTGGTGCAGAATAAATATATAATATAATAATATAATAAATAATCTTATTTTATGAGCTCACAGTCAAGAGACTACTGAAGTTCAAGACGAGACTTGGGTGTTTTGACTTCTAAACAGTGTTGTACTTGTTAAGACTATAGGGACTTCTGAAGTTGGACTGCATTTCACGGTAACTGATGGCCCTTAGCCTCTGGGGAGAAGGAGGAAGCCTCTGGGAAGATTATGGCTTAAAAGTGATATGCTTAGGAGTCCAATTCAGAGGGGTTAGGATAGTTCATCTTCATCATCAGCTCGATGGGTGGTGGAAACCTGGAAACAACGTGGAGAAGAATCTCCAGGTGTGTCCAGGAGGGCTTATCTAGATTAGGCTAATGAGACGGGAGGTAGTGTGCCGTGGGCTGGGGCCCCAGACTGAAGGAACAGGAGACAGGGAGCTCAGCACAGGCTTTCCCCTCTCTCGGCTTCCCGGCTGTAAATGTCCTCTACCCTGTAAAACTCTTCCGTGAGATAGCGTGCGTCAAGCACGTCGAGTACCAGCCGCATTAAGATGCCCAACGAATGAGAGAGGCCTTGTTAATCTCGGGGGAAGCAAAAGGGAAGGCACAGAGATCACAGGTTAGGTCCTCTCTCTGACATTCCTTTTCAGGGAGCCAGAGTGTCAGAACTGGGGCAGAGGAGGGCTTCTCCTTACTGTGTGACACTCGCGGCCCTCAGGTTACAGCCTGTTGGCTGCACACCTGCAGTGAAGACTAACTTGGTATTCACGTCTCTGCAGCGCTAGAGGCTGAACACAGCCAGGGAAGGCTCCCAGCTCCTGAGCTGGTAGACACTGGAAGAGGATATCTTCATCAATAATAAAGGGCATTTCACACAGACAGGGCACAAGGAACAAACCTTCTCCCCGCCCCCACCCCCCACCCCACTGCAATCGTGAGAGCATAGGAATCAACCTTTAAGAAGACGATATTTGACAGGAACACAAACAAAAACATTAAGGGAAGCATAATAGCCAGGCGCCTGTCCAAAGCCCCACACTGTGCCTCAGCAGGAGAGAAACACAAGCTGCCAGACTCGCAGAGCACAGGAGAACCACGCCAAATATCTCATGCAAGTGGAAGCCAGGGAAGCTGCAGATCAAATATTCAGGGGTGGCTCTGTCATTACCTCTGAAAATTAAGTTAGAAAAGCTTCATTAAGACTTTGGAGTCAGAGCAGGCTCTCACTTTGCAAGCCTAAACGAAAGCAAGCCTCAGAAGGGAAGTCCATCTGCTCAGCGGATCTCGAGGCCCAGGCCCAAACCAAGCCCAGTGTGAACTGTTGTCCCTGGTGGGGAAGAGGGTGTGTTCCAACCGGTCCCCCCAGATCTATGCAATATTAGGGGGAAGGGGCCGGCACATTTCTGAGACTAGAATGGCGTGGCAATGAAATGGACCGTGTGCCCTAGCACAATATGGAAATGAAACTAGGTTGATAATGATTTGAATAAACAGTTACCAAAACCAGCAACACAGCCCTGGAGCCCGAGGGCCTCATTATTCTTGTCCCACCACCCACCCTTGTGTCTGTTTGCTTTACTTCGTGGAAACAAACACTTGAGATAATCAACTTTATTTATAAGGTTTTTTTATTTTGTGTGTATGAGTGTTAACCCCACATGTACATCTATGTACTATGAGCCCGCCTGATGCCCAGGAGCCCAGAAGGCATTAGATACCTGAAACTGGAGTTACCAACAGTTGTGAGTTGTCCTGTGGGTGCTGGGAACTGAAACCGGGTCCTCTAAGAGAACAATAAATGCTTTCACCCCGGGTCATTAGCTTATTTAAAAAAAAAAAACAAAAAAACCATAGATCTGGGTTGGGGAGATGGCTCAGCGGCTAAAGCATTTGCCACAGAAGTGTGAGGACTGGGGTTCAGACACCCAGAACCCACATAAATTTCATGTCAGTGTGGCAACCTACCAGCAATCCAGCCTTGGGAGGTATAGACAAGGGCTCCCCAGAGCAAGCAAGCTGGCTTTTGGGACTAATCCTATCCTGAATTCTGAGTCTGCTAGAGAAACCCTGCCTCAATGGAAGGGCTATTGAGAATGATCTGGATATTAATCCCAGGCCTCTGTGTGCACATACCTGCATGTATACTCACATGTGCTTACATGCATGTGTGTGAGCACACAGATACACACACACATGCACACACACACACACACACACACACACACGAAAATGGAAAAAGAAAACAAAAGAGCAAAGGTTTGCTTTGGCTCATAGCTTTGAAGTCCAGAGTTACTGGTCCAATACTAGGGAGTTAACAAGAGGGAAAGGAAGGGACTGCTCAGACACTGGGAGCCCACCCTCAATGACTTGAAGACATGCTATTAAGTCCCATCTCATTAAAGTGTCTCCTCTCTTTCCAGGTGGCTAGCCCAGCACCTGAAGCACACTTTGCTATGTTTCTGTGTCACATGCCCAACTTGGCCAACCACTGTGGTAGAGGTTAATGAATCATTCCAGTCTATGCTGGAGGGAGGTCAGCCCTACCTGAACTACCTGGAATGGGTTCTCTTAGGAAAAGCAGAGTATTTCCAGAAATAGGACAGCAAACTCGGGAAGAAAACAGTAAATCGTTTTCCCTTTGTGGGTAAGAGAACTCCACTTTGAAAGAGGGTAAACTGAGGCTTGTCGGTAGCATAACTTCTAGATAATTAGGAAGAGGAGAGATTTATTGACCTTAAATTGGAATGCAGTTTCCAGGAAGCATGCAGAGCCATCTGCGACCACCTTGAGAGCAAAGGGAAGAGAGTGGGGACATTGCTGGGCATTCCTTTCCTTACACCACTCAAGAGCCAAAACAGCATAGCCAAGTCGCCCTGGCCTGCTGAGAAGATTCTGCTCAGCTCTGAACCGCAAGTGCTGGCAAGAGGTCCCTCTCCAGCTTGCAGGTCCAGTGTCTGGGTTTACTTAACAGATCCAGTGAGCAAAACAATCCTTCAGTTCCAGCATGGCCCCAGACCCCAAGGAGGGCATTAACCAATGCTCACGGTGGGGGCCCTGCCCCAGCAGGCGGAAGTAAATACCCAAGAAGAATTTGAAGCAAATGCAACTTGGCCTCCCTGTCATTTAATTCAGAAGAGTGCCGTAAAAACCTTGATTGCCATTCATTCCAGCAAACACAGTCGTAATCAAAGAGCCACCCCCGTCCATGCACAACTGTTTCCACCCTGCTAGTAACTGCTGAGCGCTTGACAACTGCCTTCCTAAAAACCAAAAAGGTGTTCCAAGCCAATGCGCAGGCAGCTCATTTATCTGCTGAACAAGGCTGGAGGCAGAACTTGGAGGAGCTCAGCCTCACTGTGGCGGGGAGGAGCTCAGATTTTGAGCGGGCATCCCGTCCTGCTTCTCATCTGCCGCTGCCAAGGAGAGCGGTCAAAAAGGATGTGCCCCACTGGCTCCTAAATGCCCATCACTGCAGCCCTGGGCAAATCCGAAAAATATTTGTACCGCTTTGTGGTCACTTAAATTGTGTAGTGGCAAATCCTAAACCCCCCACCACCCCAACCAATTTCTATGTTGAAGTTCTAAACTCCAGGACTGCAGAATGTGAGTGTGTTTGCAAACAGGGTCTTTAAAGAGGCAGTTATGTTAAAAACGAGGCAAAATGGGGTCATTAGGGTGGGCTGCCATCCTGTGACGAGTTTCCTCCTAAAGTTGACGGGGAGACAGGTGTTCACAGAAGAAAGACCATGGACAGAGGGAAGGTGTTACCCTCAAGCCAAGGAAGAAGTTTTGGAGAAAACCCACTGGCTTCACCTCAGGATCCCACCTCCAGAATTCCAAGGCAGTAAATGCCAGCTGTTGAAACCACCCAGCTACGGAACTTTGTTACCCTAGGAAACTAACATTGAAAACAGCGGGTTTGAAATTTGTGAAGCTTTTTCTCCTAACCTCATTTAATTTTTATGAACTCGCTCTTCTCTGGAGAGCCTTGCACCCTCAGTTGCTGATCCTGAGTCCTGCTGATGGCCTCTCATTCCTCCTTGCAAGACAAGTGCTCGGCACCATCGTTTTCAAGTGTCCCTGCCTGTCTGTCAAGGAGAAGAGGGTTAAAAGTGGGTCCTGTAACCTGGAGAGAGGCTGCTGGCATCAGGCTTACCCAGTGCGTTGGCAGCAGGGATGCCATCTGCATTCCTGAGCTTCATCACTGTAACAAAATGTCTGAGGGCACCGACTTAAAGGGGGGGAAGATTAGGGCAAGGGAGGTAGCTCTGGCAATAAAACAGTTGTCCTTCAAGCAGGACCTAAGTTCAGATCCCCAGCACCCACCTAGAAATCCAGGCCTGCATCTGTAACCCCAGCACTATGGAGGTAGACCCAGGCAGATCCCTGGAGCTTGCTGGTCAATTAGTTCAGCTGAATTGGTGATTCCACTCTAGAATCAGTGGGAGAGCTACTTTAAAAAACAATAAGGTGACCAGTACTTGAGAGAGAGATCTATGAATTCAAGGCCAGCATGTTCCAGAAAGAGAAGTTCTAAGTCAGCCAGGAACTTCATATATTCATGTGGAATTATATACATACATACATACATACATACATACATACATACATACATACATACGGAGAGCAACTGAGGAAGACCCCTGACACTGGCCTCTGGCCTCTACATACATATACACAGACACACGGACACATGAGGGGGAGGGGTATTTTGAGTCACTGTTTCTGACTGGCTCTGTGACAGGGGGTGGGAAAGGAATGGAGGGTTCTGAGGAAGGCAGGAGCCCGTTGTAAAGAAGGTGTTTACATCATTGTGACCAGGAAGAAGGGACTGAGGGCCCAATGCCTCATTTAAGAAAATATCCCAGTGAACCACCTTCCGTCTCGTAGGCCTCGCCCTGCAGCAGCAGCACAGATTGGGAACCAAGTCTTCGACCCCTGACCCTTTGAGGAAACTTAAACTCCAAGCCACAGCAGTATTCAAGTGACTCGGGATCATGGAGAACGGTGGGTTTCTAGTTTGTCCCGTTCAGTGCTTTCAAATCCAGTGAGTGAGGAACTAGCGAGTAGCTTACTGGCTGCCAAGCCCACCTCTGCGGTCTCCTCCAGGAGCACAAAGCTCCCGAGACTGCTGGTAGCTTGCCTGCCTTGGCCCTCGCTGCGGGAACACCAGGGAACGGCTGCCCTGAGTCACTACACGCTGGGAGGAGGGCTACCAGAGAACCGGGTTCACCTGAGGCTTGCTGTCAAAACAGTCATATCTTTTCCTACGAATATTGATTGGAAAGTTGACAGCATACTAAGGAGTCAGACCGGCAAATTCCAGGGGTTCAGCTCCTTTTTCCCCTTCTGTGTGTGTGTGAAGGGCTGAACGTGGGCAGGGTAGAAGTATACAACAGTGAGCAAAATTTTAAAGTATTTCTCTAGATCTGTTTTTATTATTTTTCGTTATATGTGTATGTATGGGTGGTACGTGCATGCGCATGCAGGTGCCCATAGAATCCAGAAGGAGGTGTTGGATTCTCTGAAGCTGGAATTATAGCTACTGTGTAACTTGGGTCCTCTGGAAAAGCAACAAGTACTCTTAACCACTGAACCATCTCTGACCCCCTAAAATATTTCCTTACTTAAATACCAGAATATATCAAGAAAGGAGAAATTATTTCCATGATCATCCCATTTCCTTCAAAACAAAATTCCTCTCTGTTCTTATCTAGACGTACATATAATTTTTACAGCTATATTCACGGTAAAAAAAATGAGATTTGATATTTAACATCATACTAGAGCATTTTCCCAAGTCACCACATAATTTTCATGATTATATTTTGAGCGGCAGCACGATATACCCCAGAGCAATGGAAGCACCGTGCGCACAGCCATCGCCTTCACAAATTCAGTTACGCTTTGGCCAACTTCTCACCTTCAGTGAAAGCCTCCCCCTGCAGTCTGCAGAAACGCAGCATATTCCCGACGTAGCTGGGAGTTACGGGCGTTGAACAGCAGTTCCATGTACAGATGGTTTGCCAAGGACTCACCCTCAGCCGTGGAAATAAATGGGAGGGTCAGCCTGGAAGCCACAGGATGAGACCGGCCATCATCATCCATGTCCCCAGTCCTTCAGGAACCAGTGACTCAGCTGGTACCAAGGTAAGGGGGAACTTAAGGTGAATGGCAGAGGGTTCAAATTTAGCTCCTACAAAGATAAAGTATGGGGGGAAGAGGAGGCTGCCTCCTCTAAATCTTGCCAGTTTCCTGAGCTTGGATACTCCAAAAAGCATGATATTGGGAGCCTTGTGTTCCTCCCAGGGGCCAGGCAGGAATGCCGCGCATCTTACTGGTTACAACTCGGGCTGATTCATTGCTGGCTCTTGCTGCTCTCCTGTATCTTCTGATGATGGGCAGGCAGTTCTGGCCCCGTGGTACCAGCCTAGCACCACCCCTCATGCTGGCAGTGCCAGCTGGGACTCCTGGCCCGGGAGCCTCTCTCCTGGCTCATCTAAGAACCGCTGACGGCTTTGGGAGCTGACAACAAGCAGGAAGGCAGAGGATGTCACCTTCGCTTTTAAGGTCAGCCCTATTTGGAGAGAATTCAGAATGCAAGCATACTAATGCGCTCACCATCGCCAAGCTCATTTATTGCCTCCTGCTTTCAGCTGCCCTGCCCCTAACAGTGAGTTGAATTTTGAGGTCTGAAGGTGGGGCAGAACCCGGTGCAAAGTCTGCCATCATCCACGGTCAATATCAAGGTCGCTTCGGGCTTGCTCTCATTAGTAGCAGAAGCAGCCAACAGTATTTATTGTTTAATATTATGCTAAACAGTACCCGTGCTCTACACAAGATCCCAAATAATTCTCACAGCAGCTCCGTGAAAGAAAGGGCTGTGGCTGGCCCTGCTCAGTGGATGAGAAAGGCCAAGGGCAGAAAAGCCGAGTAACTGCACCAATTCAGTCTCTCAAGCAGCTCCACTAGTTGAAGATGCAGGTTCAGGTTGGGTCTGGTGGCACAGGCCTATAATCCTCCGGAGACTGAGGCAGAAGGATCCTAAGTTCAAGACCTGCCTGGGCTATAGAGTGAGTTTAGGGGCAGTCTGGGCAACCTAGTGAAAGGCTAGCTTAAAACTAAGAAGAAAGACTAACAAGATGGTTCAGCTGCTGCTTAAAGCCTGAACACAGGAGTCCAATCCCGGGGATCCACATTGTAGAATTAAAGAATCAACTCCCCAAAGTTTTCTCCCCGCCACACGAATACCATGGCACATGCGTGCGCACGGGCACACACACACGCACACTCACTCAGATTCAGCCAGGCTCACTTGTGCATACCAGCTACCTGTCAGGGGCACACCTTCTGCCAGCCTTGCCACCACCATGACAAAATAACAACAATGCCCGAGCCCTGAGGGAACGCAGACACTGCACTAAGAGGTTTGCTTGCATTCCTCTCGCTCCTGAACGAGGAAATTGAGAATTAAGGAGGTTATGTAAGACCCTTGGCTACAGAACCCACGGAGTCATTTCCTCCCCAGTCTGATTCCTCCTCCTTACAGAATCATAGACTCCACTCTCAGCTGCACACGTGACCTTCCAGAATTAAGACTGCACTCCCAAACTCTAGGGGATCGGGATGTACTCACGTGACTGATCATCAGGCAAAGGATGTAAGCTAAGATGGCTTCCTAGCACAGCCAGACTTCTTTTCTCCTCCCAGATGTGGGACACAGCTGTGACAGGAGAGCTGGGGTCCAGGGCAGCCAGGGTCATGAAGAGCAGCCATGACCATACATCTGAGACCCAGGGAACAGCAGAGCCACAGGGCAGCAAGAACCTAGGTCTCCAGGGGCTCCATGAAGGAGAGATGCAATGACTGCCTCTAGATTTTTCCATTAAAAGGAAAATTTACCTTGCTAAAGTCATTACTGTGTTAAGGTGTGTGACATTTTTCACACACCAGCCCAATCCTTGTTAGCATAGTGGTAGACCCAAAGGCCCAAGTCAACTGATCACCGCAATTTGTTGGAGTAAATTCCTAGTCAAGAAAATAGAATCCTTGCCCTAAGTGGAGACCTCATTTCCCAGTTGGGCCTGGGTTGTTCATTTGGCCAAGGGCTCACCCCTAGGAAGGCAGACTCTCCTTAAGACATGAGAAAAGATGGGAGAAATGGTTCTTCAATAAGATGCTGAATCATTCAGAAAAGCAGATTCTCTCCTTCCTATCTCTCTTGTAACTACTTTTCTCAACACTGGGGCTCCCCCCCCCCAACATTCTGGGTTTCCTCACTCTGCCTCTAAAGCATCAGTTCTCAACCTGTGGGTCAGGGGTCACGTAAGACCAATAGAAAACCCAGAAACATTATGATTTGTAACAGTAGCAAAATTACAGTTATGAAGTACCACTGAAAATAAGGTTATGGTTGGGGCTCATTACCATATGAGAAACTGTATTAAAGGGTCACAGCATTAGGAAGATTGAGAACCACTGCTCTAAAGCCTACCTCCCCGATATGAGGCTGATAATGGCCATATGTCTGACCTCCATACCAGCTCAAATGGCATGGCTTTTCCCCTTCTCTCCTCCATTCTCCTTCTCTGGGTAGCTCCTAAACTTTACGATTTGCCCACCCTGAGGTTTTATTTTAAACTCTAATAATAAAACTGTCCTTGAATATCTCTTTGAGTCCATTCTTAAATTATTTTATTAATGAGACTCAGCACCCTAAAGGGGGACTTTGATTTCTTCTGTATCAATGTTATTTCTACTACAAAACTATGCCTGGCTTGGTGGTTCACCTGGTTCTGACCAAAGTTCCACTCCCTTCTTTGGATTGGTCAGTTGATGGCCGTCATGAGCAAGCTCTGTAATGGGGACCATATCAGTTACTCTGTGTGTCAGTGTGACAAAGCACCCAATGAGAAGTAACTTAAAGAAGGAAGGGTTTATTTTGACTCACAATTTGAGGCTACAGTCCATCATGGGGGGCGGGGAGGCATGGCTGCAGGAACAGAAGGCAGCTGGACACAAGGAGCAATGGATGAACGCTGGACCTCAGCTCACATGCTTCTTTTTGTTCAGTCCAAGAGCTAGGATAGGTCTTCCCACACCAAAATGTAAACTAGAAAATCCCTCGTGGATACGCCCAGAGATCTGTCTTCAGGTGACTCTAGATGACGTCAGATTGCCAATGGACACAAACCAAAGTTAGTATATGAATGCAATTTGATTGGTGCTCTAGAAGAGCCAGCAGTCCCTCTTGGAAGGCAGGTGGCCAAGTGCATAAAGAAAAGGCCATGCATTGAGCCTTGTGACAGGGCTGTGAGCCCACTGACATGGGGGCATGCAGAGGGAGGTGACTTATCAGATGATAATCAGGACACTTGAATCAAAGAGATGTCAGGCAGCTGGGAGTGCCATGTCGCAGGAAGCAAGTGTGACATGCCTGGTTCTCAGGACTCAGCACCTTGCTACTTCAGCCCCCAGGTGCAGGACAGCAAGTGCACAAGCCACTACTCTCCGAAGCTCCATCTGGTCCAGAAATGCGGTCTAGCTTTTTATATCCTAAGCTCTCATCACTGGAGACCCCTGAAGCCATGCCCTCGGCAATCTAGAACGTTCTTTGAAATAGAGGCAATATTATGAAGAAACATGTATGTGGATGTCCAAAGCTAACCTCCTGACAAGGAATAGATGGAAAGCAAGAGGGATTCCACAGTGGGCTAGAGAAACACTTCCCGTGTTGCTGTAGTGGCCGTGAGTTCTGCCTGAAATGACTCTGCACTTGGAAATGGCGTTTCCTACGTGACCTTTCTACCTGCTCATCCAGCCGTGGAGCTGCTATCACTGTTTGTAAAATCCAGACGTGGCTCTTCCTGACTGCAGCCAATTAGAGTTACCTTGAGAAGGCAACAAGGGTAACTTGGCTGCTAATGAGGGCAGTTGACATCTTGGCATTGGCTCACTCTCCTGATCATGAAGGAACAGAAAAATTTATCCCACCAAATGGTCTCCTTCCCCCACCCAGCACCTCCAATAACTCCACTGCTCTGTGAGAGCCAGCTTTGACCAAGGCAGTGTGATTCACTGTGCAAAGGGGCCTCAGCAGCAAATGCTCCTCCTTGTGATTTAAGCATCATCGTCAAAGTGACAGGACTTGGAATCACCTAGGAGACACACCTATCAGTGTGTTTGTGTGAGGGTTTCCAGAGGTTGAACTGAGTAGGGAAAACCCACCATGAGTGTGAGCAGTACCAACCCACGGACTGAGAGCCTGGGCTGAATGAAACAGGGAGAGGGAGGAACTGACTGAGCAGTATCATTCGTGACTCTTGGCCATCTGACTGTGGACGTGATGTGGCCGCTGCTGTGCCTTCCTCCCGCAAGACTATCCCCCCCTAGACTGTGAAGTGAAATAAACCTCTGCTTAAGTTCCCTTTGTCAGGTATTGTCCTGGCACTGCAGACAGTGTCTAAGACCCTTATTAAGGAACAACTGTAAGCCAGGTGTAACAGAAACAATAAACAGGGTACAAGGAGAGGCAATGGAGTCAGCATGGAGCTAGTGACTTTTATGCTTAGGGACTTCAGGCTGGGAGTGTAACTCAAAGTGAAGCTCTTCTTCAACGTGAGCAAGGCCCTGAGTTGATCCACAGCACTGAGAATGAACACTTTGGGGTCTGCCATTCAGACGGTCACGTGATTTGTGGCTTTTGACAAAAGTCTGCGGGCTGGTCTTACTACTCAGTCAAAACTGTTGTCTCTCTGCACTCAATCCTACCCTCCGTCATGCTGGCAGGTACTAAAAAGGTCACAGCCATTTTGGCAGGGTCTCGTTAGGAAATTAAGTCAGATACAAATTAGGCTCTGGGGTTCTGTGGACCATGGTTAGGCCCTCTACAGTCAGTTCTGAGTGTAATCAGCCTTCATTGGCCGGCCCAGCGTGGAAATGGCTTCAAGAATAATGTTGCCCATGGTGCCAACCTATCCTGGTACCGCCATACTGAGGCGAGGGACCAAGGCTCTGCTCAGAAAGGAGAGTGTCCCGTGGAACTAAACACCAGATGTGTTGGCAGCGCAGCAGAAGCACGCCTTGAGAGACAGAGCCCGTGGGGCAATTTGCCCTGTCACCCACGGTGTGATATACACAGGACCAAGTTTTCACCAGCACTAGTCACGGGACCGGGACTGAGCTAAATAACACAGCGAGATGATTATAAGCTATTCGTTTTCCTCTTTTTTGATAGGAATGATGCCCAATAGGATTTATGAGAACTCTTGTTGGTAGGGTACAAACTACCACAGTTCTGCTGCAAGCGTACCCGGCTGTGAAATCATGTGTTATGCACCCCATCCATCAGTATAAATATCGTTTTTATTATGCTGGAGGAAAGATTAATTATCTTTCCTTTCTCTCTACAGAAAACATCACATAATCATTGAATATGAAGAGGAGATGAAAGAGGGCTCAGCCAAAAACGCGGAGAAAGCGTCCATCACGGTGGTGTTCCAGTCAGTTAATTAAGAGAAAATTCTATTAGTTCTCTTTACCTTGGGATATTTGTGACATTTTCCACACTAAATAAAGGCTTGTTTTCTATTCTGATCTTGTGTTGGTAATTTTGTATTTTTTTTTAAAAGGGAGCCTTCTACATGGTATAAGCTATAAGTCCCATAAAACCTGAGTTTATCCCTGGATCATTCTGCCTTTATTAATTGCTTGTTGTGTCTAACAGGAAAACCTGTTGCCTCTTCCCCCTCCACATACATGAAGTAGACCCAACACATGCCAGGCTCTAAATTGGTAGTGGGAACTAGTGAAGAATGGAACGGGCCTCCTTTCCTAAGAGAAGGTTGAGAGACAGAGAGAATGTTGGGAGAGGAACCTCCTAGAGGAAATAGCTCATCTGAGAATCCCAGAATGTGCACAGCTTATCTGGATGAAGAGCTAGAAGAAGCGCAGGCCAACAGGTAGGGTTCGGAGTTGGAACAGCTTGATACAACACACTAGGTAAACAACTACTGAATTAAAATAAGGAAATAAATACATGGCTATGGTCAGGGTTGAGATGCTATGGGAGACAGACGGGGCACAGCAAACCCTTTCCACGACAGCTAGCAACAGAGGAATGAGGAATGAAAAGGAATTAGGGTGGACTTGAGAATTCCTGGTATTCTAGCGGTGAACGGGAATGTGCAAAGACCCTGGAGTCAGGGAAAGATCAGAGAGTGGTTCCGCGTAGTTGGACCTCAGTGGCCAGCAAAGGAGAAGCTTTCGAAGAGAAGTTGCAACTATAAAACTTTCAAAGGTGGTTAATGGTGATAAATCTGGCAAGAACGGGGCTGGAAATGGCCACACCTCAAAAGCTTACTAAGTATGGGGGTTCTGTGCTGGATACTGTGAGAAGGTGTGTTCAGGGAATGGAAGGACATGCTCAGATAAGCAACTTAAGAAAGTGGATTTCTGTGACTGGCAGAGCTGGGATGAGGGAGAAGGAAGGCTGAGAACAGCTCAGCTCAGCTCCTGTCCCTGGTGAGAAATGCCCATCAGAGAGGGTGTGGCACCAGAAGAAGGGACAACCCTGAGGGACTCTATGAGCCTGCTGGAGAGGCATGTAAGAGGTCACATGAGGGCAGGTGTCAGCTGGGGTCTGGCTCTTCCTTCCCACATCCGGCCACTCTCACAGAAGACCCAAGGCTTGCAGTGAAGGGTATTCCTATACAGAGATTGTTGTTTCCCAATATGGTGTGCCTATGTGTTTCCATTTGCTCGGCCCCTCCTTGATTCCTATCCATTGACTTCTTATTGGAATCTGTCAGTGGGAAACCCACTACAAACAGGACAGCAGGGGAGTAGGATCACAGCCTCATAGCCTCCCCACGAGGAGGCCCCATGCTGGCCACACCTCTGATTCGTCAAGATAAGCCACTCCCTTTATCTTCACCACGTGACTTCTCTCCTTCCCAGTTCAGCATCTGCTTCCCTTCTTCTTCAGGGAAGGTCTGGGTGGCTACGACTCCCCTGGCCAGCTCTGGAATCCACCAACACCCTTCTGGTTGAGTTACTCTAATGAGCAAGATGTTGGCCCTGTGGTGACCCTCACTGAGTCACGCCAAACTGAGATGAAATAATGAAATAATGCCACCTCCTTTAAACCAGGCATTCCTCTATAAGTCAAGGCCAGTGTGGTGAAGAATCCATCCAGCCTTCATCCTGCACCACTGGCCAGCCACCACCACCCTGTACCTCTTCCCCACCATGGACTTGAGTTCAACTTGAATTCTGAACCTTGGGATGTTCCTGTCATTCATTCCATCCAGGATGTCCCTTCTGGGACAAGGACAGAGCTGGAAAACCTCAAGGTTCATTTCCTCAAACCCTGGTGAGACCTGGGGAACCAGTCGAGTAACCGATGACTGAGATCCCTGCCTCCCCAGAAAGAACTAGAAACACCTGCCACATTGTTGTTCTCCAACTCACTGTTCTCAAGGCTGTCTGCTGACCTGCAGCCATCGGCATGTCACCTGGATCAGATGTGAATGGGTTATTGTGGCATTTCTGTAAGTCCCTACTCCTCCACCTCAGAATGCAAACATCCAGGGCAGGAACTTGCTCACAAATGTCTCCCAGGGCCAAGCCCATGGTAGTTACTGAATAAGTATCTGTTCACCAACAACAGACTGATGACTAGCCTTAGGTCACCTGTTGACTATCTCCTTTCTTCCCAAACAAGACACAGGAGCCAGGAGACCTGTTGGCCAGTGTCATCTCCACCATCTCCAGTGTCATCTCCCAGCATCTCCAGCATCATCTCCACCATCTCCAGCGTCATCTCCCACCATCTCCAGCATCATCCCTTAGCATCTCCAGCATCATCTCCAGCATCATCTCCCACCATCTCCAGCATCATTTCCCACCATCTCCAGCATCATCTCCACCATCCCCAGCCTCCCTCCTGAGAAGCACCTCTTGAGCATTGCAATTATTTCTAGCAACTATTTCTGGACCAGCTATTTCCTCTGCAGCAGGCTTCAGAGGGCTTTGAGGCTACTTTCTCCAGGCCTCTAAGCATCTGTTTACAGGAAGTGACCACATGAATTTACCTTTTGATCTTAATTTTTGTGCCAAATATTTTTAAAGCAATTTTCTAAAGCGAATGCAGTGAGTCCCCCACCTGTAACCCCAGTACCCCGAAGGCTGAAGAGAAAGGACTGCCATGAGTGTGACCTGAAGGTCACACTGGACTACAGAGTGAGACACTGTCTCGAAAGAAGAGAAAAATTACTTCCCAGATTTCCTGCCTGCGAAACCGTGACTGAGCTCCAAGCAGAATTAGACCCTCTTCCTGCTTCTAGGGCAAGTGACTGGTTTGTCTGCTGGACAGCAATTACCTCCCTGGGAGCACAGTTCCTTGCATTATGTATGAACACTAATTATTTTTCCACAGACCAAGGTGGGCCTCTTAGAGACATGAGATGACCCACGACCCCACTATTGATATTTTCTACCTAGACCGCTACTCACCAGATTCAGGACTAACCTCGTTGCTGAAAAT
Organism: Alexandromys fortis; assembly: GCF_014885135.2. Lineage (NCBI taxonomy): Eukaryota > Metazoa > Chordata > Mammalia > Rodentia > Cricetidae > Alexandromys > Alexandromys fortis. Next base: position 5,584,493 of record NW_026067977.1, read on the forward strand.
TCACTATTCTTTTGTATTTTTCCAGGCTCTAGATGCCATGAACAACCACCTCACCCCACCCCTACCCCAGCCTCCCACTTGGACAATTAGTGAAAAGGTGAACCTCCCAAATCTCTCTAGGGGAACTATTCCACCTCAGGCTGAGGAATTTCAGGGCCCAATTTCTGAGTGAAGGTCAGTCAGAAGAATATTCTCTGAAACGCCTGCCCTTGCCCTGTGCTGTCCTTTCCCAGTGGTGTGCTGATCACTACAAGCTCCCAGGCAACCGAGTCCAATGTAGCCTGCGGCTTCTTCCTGCTCTGAGCGAGGCCTTCTTATTAGCACCACTCGAGAGCGCCCTCTCACGTGGCATGACTCGCTGTCTCATCACCTTCAGTATTAACTACCTCTCGGGGTTTGTTACAGAACATTTCAAAATCTGAGCGCGTGTGTCTCTCTGACTAAATTATGAGCTCCCAGAGGGCAGAAACCATGTTTTAGATTCCTGTTGGCTTGGCTAGAAGTTGATTTTCGATGACTCAGTGACTGAGGCAGAGGCCTCTAGAGAGCAAATTGGTATGTGTGTCAGGTGCGCATGCGTGTGCGCCGGAGGTGAGCTGGGACGCGGATGTCCACAGAGGAGCGGAGGCTGTGAGAGAGGAGGTGTCTCGGTCCAAGGACCCTGCTTTGAGGGAAGACTGCCTTAGGGTGTGAGGAAAAAAACAAGGTTTCAAAAGGAAAAGACAGACTGATGGCTAGAAAGTTGCTGAGTCCCAAAAGTCGTCAGATAGACTGGTCACCAGGACAGAGGCGGCTGTTGGGTTTCCAGCTGGGAAGAGGATGGTGGTCTTTGGGATCCTCATGGTCCAGTGTCTCCAAGGGACAAAGCTACAAAGAGTGATCAGACGAAGGAACCAAGCAGAGGTGGCACTTTCAAGACATCCAGGAGCCAAAGGCAATCAGGCACACAGAAGGCATTTCTGAGCACAGCATATCATATAAATGTGAATGGGTGGGTATTTTAATAAACTGTCTCAGCGTTATAAGAGAGAAGCCAGGTTTATGGGTCAGGGTGGGAGGAGCCTTTGGGTACAGTACTTTGTATATGTGTGTTCTCTTCTTGCAGTACTGAGGCTTGAACCCTGAACCTGGGGCATGCTCGGTAAATACTGTAGCATTGAGCTACACCCCAGGCCTGAAAGGAGCCTTCACAAGGGAGCATTTCAAGATGGAGGTAAGTCAGGTCTGGGGAGAAAAAGATGGGAGTCTCAGTCCAGACGCAGGAAGGAGACAGGCACTTCCTGCGAGACCAGAATGAGGGGAGGGAAGAAAGGCAAAAAAAAAAAAAAAAAAATGGGAGTCTCAGTCCAGACGCAGGAAGGAGACAGGCACTTCCTGCGAGACCAGAATGAGGGGAGGGAAGAAAGGCAAAAAAAAAAAAAAAAAAGTCTATTTATGGGGATGACTTCCCTGGCAATTTTTCCAAGTATTCGAAATGACCCTGGCCCCTCTTGTCTATGGAGATGAATTACAGTGGTTTCTGGTAGCTCCCAAGCCTCTTACAGAAGGAAGAAAAGTCCCACCATTTCGTCAAAATATCTTCTTTCCTTAGTGTGTCACAGCGCTAGGACGTGTGAGGACGGGCTCGGGGGAGAAGCGCTGCCGGGGGTCCAGAAAAGCACAACACCCTTCAAAAGCAGAGACGGCAGTGATAAGAATTATTTTTAAAAAAGCTTTTCACCAGTTAACCCACAGCCTGAATACAAAGGTGAGAGGAAAGGAAACGGGGGAAAAGCAACCCCGAAGTATGTGGTCTGCACGCTTCCTTTTCATGACCCTGGCAAATGCTAGCAAGGGGCAAATCCCATTCACAAGGACAGCAGAAGCTCCATCTACTCCCCGACCTCCACATGCATCATAAATATTCCCATAGCCATAAATATCCCTGATGAGGAAGCAGAAGGCTCTTAATTGACTCCAAGTGATTTCATGGCGGAGGGTGCTGGGGTGGGGCGGGGCACACAGAATGAGACAAGGTCAGGTGAGGGACCTCCCAGGAGGAAATGGAAGTCTAATCTTCTGTCTTTAACGATGCTGCATCTATGTGCTGACTTAAACCATGAAAATAAAAACGAGTTCGTGATCCATTGGGAAGCCCATAGTCTTCCTATGTCTCAGGCCAATTCGCTTCTGGTTAGATCTTATGGCGGCTGATGTTCTTTATGATATACCATTAGAAAATAAGGGTCATCACTGGCATTTGTTAGAAAGAAATGTTAGCATAATGGATAAACAAGCAGTGGTGTCTTCATGTAAAGAAATACTACATAGCAATGAAAAACTGTGTTCTGATCACAGAACATGGATGAGCTTCAGAGACATTCTGCAAAGCTGGGTATGGTGAGCCAGTTTTATAATCCCAGCGCTTGGGAGGCTAAGGCAGAAGTATCTTGCGTTTAAGGCTAGATTGGCTAACCTGAGTTATATAATGAAACCGTCTCGGAAACAAAACAAAAAGCACAAAAGGTGAAAGTAGTTCATACGACATGAACAAGGCAGCATTTTTATGCACAGGCGTGTGAATACGTGTGAATCTGGGGGGACAACATATCTCTCCACATGAGTTAGAGAATGTGGGCTTATTGCTATAGATAATCAAACCGAGACAGCAAAATCTTAAGAGTCATTGCGAGCCAATCCCCGGGCTGATGTCTTGTTTGTACAAATAAAGCTTGCCTAAAGGTCAGAGGGCAGAGTTAGCCACGAGTTAATCACAGGGATCTGGAGGGCTGTACAGACAGACAGGAAGTAATGTGGCTGGACAGAGAGAGGAATTCAGTCTCTTTTTGGATGGGAAGCAGAGTAGGTAAGGTGGCTGTGGTTTTGCTCCTTCGTCTCTCCGCTCTCTTAGCATTTTCCCCTATATCTAACCCCGGGCTTTTATTATTAAGACCTATTATTTATTTTATTGCTTTATTATTTTATTATTAAGACCCATTAGAACTCGTGCTACACAAGACAGAAACCCAGCAGAGCAAACACCAAACCTGTCAGCTCCAGATGCAGCCTCTGGCGCTCATGATGGAATCGTCTGGGCTCCATAGGCAGCCTGGCTCCTCCGATGCTGCTGCTTTTAGCACACACGGCCTCTCTCTTGGGCTGAGCCTGCTTTGTACCCTCAGCTTCCTCAGAAGACACAGCATGGCCCTGGCTTCTCATACATCCTAGGATCATCACTGTAACTGATGTTTCCCCTTCATAGCATCACTCACTGGCCTCTGGAGCATGTCTGTAGGGTATCCGACCTTGCAACGAATTGTCTCTCCTCAATGTCCTGCGAGACCTGATGAAATCCTCCATTAACCACCCCACCCCCCAGCTTGCATTTACGAGTTTGTAAAATCAGCACAACACAGATAATGCTGACACCTTATTCTGCCAACTCAATATGGTCCGGCCAGCTTCTACCACAGCTGTAACAGCCTATGTGTGCCTCAGTTGCCAAACCTGGGGGCAGGGTGGGTGGAACTTCTGCGGACAGTTGTTTTTGGTAGAGGACTCCCTTAGCTACAGTCTTGGGTCAGTTTCTCTCCTTCCCAATGAATTTGCATTTTCACAAGCTGGAGCTTTTGATGTGTAGGGTCTTGCCCTCAAGGCATATGTTCTATTCCTGGTGAGAAGTGAAGGATGTCTCCCTAATTGTGTTAATCTCTTTAACAAGTACAGCTGCTTTCTCTACACCCTCATCTGCAGCTTTCAACACACACGTGTGCATCTCCCCACCAAGCTGATCATCTTCCTAGCTTCCTCCTCCACTTACTGCTCTTCCTCTTTGCAAACCCGGGTAAGAGGCGCGAGCAGTAATCAGGGCACAGCCTGGATACAGTGCTATCTTGAAATGACCTGTTTCAAAACAATTATCTTTTAAATTCAGTCTCACTCTGAGTTCTCATAACATGGGAAGAATACAGGCTGACTCTTCACCAGAATAGAACATCAATGATCTCTAAGCAAGGTCCTGATAGACTTCTTATTCCCCTCTGAAACCTTACGAGCAAAGTCTTGATGTTTATATTTTTCTCCATTCTGACCCTACCAGCTCCCACCAGAACAATCAATTAAACTCCACTTACAGCATTCTAGGGCTTCTCTAGTCCACTGCTCAAATTCTTCTCCTTCCTGCCATAAACCAGTTCCCAAAACCTATGAATTACAGTCACGTTTATCATAGCAGCAATCTTACTTCTGGTAACAACTTTCTATAGAGTTACTTTTCTTGTTATGAAAAAATATCTAATAGCAGTGACTGATGTGGGATCTCCTTCTGTATATGTGCTGCTTTTATTGGTTGATGAATAAAGCTGTTTCAGTCAATAGTCTAGCAGAATAAAGCCACGCAGGAAATCTGAACAGAGATATATAGAGTAGGCAGAGTCAGAAAGATGCCATGTAGCTGCCGAAGAAGAAAGACACTGGAACCTCACAGCCTCATGGTGATACATATATTAAAAGAAGTGGGTTAATTTAAGATATAAACAATAGTTAATAAGAAGCCAAACAGTGTTGTAATTAGCATAGTTTCTGTGTAATTATTTGGGTCTGGGTGGCCAGGAACAAAAGAGTACTCTCTGTTTACAAGTGGCTAAGGACAGGAAGGACATACTTTTGGCTAATGGTTTGAAGGAATATAGCCCATCACAAAAAATAGGTATGGCATCAGGAGTGTGAGACAACTGGTCACATTGCATCCGTAGCCAGGAAGCAGAGAGAGATGAACGCTAGTGCAGGTGGCTTCCTTCTTCTTCCTGATCTACCTCAGTCAATGGGGTGGTGCTGCCCCTCTTCAGGGTAGGTCTTCCCTTCAGTTAAACCTCCCCGGAAATGCCCTAAAAGATGTGTTTCCTATATCTAATCAAGTTAACAATGATTAACTATCACAGTAATCTATGTAGGAAAAGAAAGAATGAACGACGGTTGGGAAACAGCATTCGAGGTGGAGCAGGGGATGACCCGAGAAAGAGCAGGAGTGAACTCTGGTGGAAATGCTCCATAGATCTTCATGGGTCTTTGATTTACACAGGTGTTTATAGATGTTAAGACTCAGCAAATGTGTATTAAGATTCACACAGCTGGGTAGTGGTGGTGCATGCCTTAATCCCAGCACTGGGGAGGCAGAGACAGGTGGATCTCTGTGAGTTCGAGACCAGCCTGGTCTACAGACTGAGTTCCAAGACAGGCTACAAAGCTGCAGAGAAATCCTTTTCTAAAAAAAGAAAAAAAAATTCACATGTTCTAATGCTGTAAAGAGACACAATGACCAAGCAACATTTATAAAGGAAAACATTTAATTGGGGTAGCTTATGGTTTTAGAGGCTTAATCCTTTATTGACGTGGTGGGAACGTAGTGGCAGGCAGGCAGGCATGGTTTTGGAGAAGTAGGGGAGAGCTTTACATCCAGTCGTCAGGCAGCAGGCAGAGAGGGAGAGACAGTGAGGGCACACCTTCTTCTCCAACAAGGACACACCTCCCAATCCTTCTCAAACAGTTCTCCAGCTGGGGAGTAAGCCCACAAATATATGAGCCTATGTGGGGCCATCTCACTCAGACCACCACAGCACATGCTGTCGATTCTAAACCTGCAGGCCAAAGAAGTGAATGCCGATACAATGATTCACTTGCTGAAAGGGCAAGTGTGCTAACATCTGCATTTGCTTTAGCATGCATCGCTAAAATAAGGTAGATTCATGGGTAGACGGATGAGTAGACGGACAAGCCAGAGAAACAGTTTAACAAAATGTTAATGTCCGGGTCTGGGTGCCTCATAAACACCTCTTCACTATACCAGTTATTTTTTTCTGTACTCTGTCAAGTTTTCCACAATAAAATTAAAAAGCTATGTGATTTTTAAATAGCAATGATTTGCTGGCTACCTACATATGGGGAGGGCTTTGTACATGTTTTCCTAATCCCATTATCCTGATTTTGCAGGTCAGAAAGTTGAATTCTGAGGCTAAGTGGCTTGCTCAGAGACACAGGGTTCTAAGCACTGGAGCTTGACCTGCTCGATTCTCCTGCATGCCGACACTTAAACTCCACAGGCTTTCTGCATTCAGAGGGAAGAACACTTGTTCTCATCCTATTCTGCACGAGCTCCTCAGAGGCAAGGTCTGCAGAGGAAGACTTTGTAACAGTTTCTTCCTGGCTGGTCCCCCTCAACCTTCCTTCTTAGCACTGACCTTCGATTGACCCAAGAGGGATGAGGTATGTATGCATCTCTGATCCTCAGCCACGACCAGCAGCCCCACAAATATGAGCTAAACACTGTGTTTAGGGACTTTGAAGAAATTTAAGACAGCACCTACACTCAACAGAGTACTAGAAAGGCTAACCTAGCCTGAAGAACTAGAATCTCAGGCCAGGCATGATCGTGCATGCCTATAATCACAGAATTCAGAGAGATGAGGCAGGAGGATATAGGACAGCCTGGCTACACAGGGAGTTCAGGTCAGCCTTGGCTGCATTAAAAGATAAGGGGGGGGGGCGCAGAACAAAACCTAGACTCTGAACTTGACTTTGGCACAGGTTGTGTGACCTTGAATACGCTAGTTCAAAGCTCATCTATGTAGTGAGAACTTGCCCCGCCAGTCTCCCCAACCCTCTGTGACTTTGACCCACGGGTGTAGACAGCACATGCTAACGGATGTTGATGAAGGAAGGGGCCTTGGGTGAAAAGCCGTCTCCTCAGAAGTGGAGCAGAAGAAGAGCCTGAAAGAGGGGAGCCTGAAAGAGCTCCACGGAGGGGAGCAAATGACACTTCAGCAGAGAAAGGGAAGCCACAGGGTCTGGAGGAGGGACACACAGACTCTGTGGTATAACATGGGTACACGTGAACAAGTGTTGGTAATGGACCAGAGAAATGATCTCACCCGGGTCTGCTTGGTGAGGCAGTGAATTTACCGGCATTACTTAGGGGTGCACGGGTGACTCAAAACAGCATCACCGAAAAGCCCATCCAGCTCTGGTGATGACTCACAAACCCTGCATCCCTGGAGCTCCGGGTAGGAGAGATCACAGCATCTCTTCCTCCCAGTGATTGTTTGATGATCAGATAACCTTGGAGCAGGTCCTTGGGGGCCTTGTTAACTTCAGGAACTTCCTGAGCCTTTTAAATTTCATTTGCTTCCTGACCCTGTATGTTTTACTTCCTGACTCATAGAAGCCTCTTTCTTCCTTTCAAAGGAGAATGTTCCATTTTGAGGAAATAGCTGCAGAGCAAAATACAAAGAGACAGGGCTTGTGGGGTAGGGGTGGGGGGCATTCAGGAACCAGGCTGAGATACAGGTTTTCACCTTAGCTTCTGAGGAGGAGGATCCATCCTGCAGTACTGAAGCATAGTGGTGTGTGGGGAAGCGGTATCTGAGAAAGATTAATCTGGCAATTTATAGCATGGGAAAAGGAAGAACACCGGCTCGAATCAGCCCAGCGGGCATCTTATCATCAAGCTGGGCAGCAGGCTCTCTGACCCTCTAGATCCTTGGCACTCAGCCTGCTGCTCCTCTTATGAGCACCTTGGGACAGGAGGAGGCTGGGCTCAGCCTACCCCCATCCAAACTGCAACAGCAAGCACACTTAGGAGTGCCACATCAAACTTATTCTAAAAGGAAAACTCAACAGACCTCAACTGAACAGCCTCAATTAATGGCAGAAATAAGGTAGCCAGGGCAAGAGAGATGTCTCAGCTAGTGAAGGACCTTGACACCAGCCTGACAACCTCAGTTTGGTTCCCAGAAGCTCCATGGTAGAAGGAGAGAACCAACTCCCAGACAAACAAATCAGGAGGAGGTTACTGAAGGAAGATGCCAGGCGCCACCTCCCAAGACCAACTTATGTGACATTGTACTTTTACCTGAGGTGGAGCTGAGATCCTCAAGAAGAACTGGGAGACTCGTTGTGCCCAGAGCGGGGAAAGGACTGGGCCAGTCTGACTCCCTCCACCCCACCTTTCAATTCTGAACCCCCAGCCCACTTCCAGCCTAATGGGACTCTCTGCCCAGCTTGGTTCCTTTTACAAGGACTTGCTCCTTACCTGCCCGCTGCAACTGCCCCAAAGTAGCTTTGGGGGCTCTCCCCTAACCCTTCACCCCCTTTCTTCCTCATCTAAACACACATTTAAGAGCTTTCACCCTGTCAAATCAGCCCAGGTCCACAAAACCAAATTACACAGGATTTAGATCTTTGAGAACATAGTCTTGAATCTCTCAACTTTTGTCTCTTTCCCAGGGGACAATAGGTGCTGTTTATTTGCCAATAGTCCCATTATTCAGATCTGTTAGGGCTCTTCAAGGACAAACTTTACTCTCCTTCTGGTCTTGGGGGGGGGGGGACTTTTAGTAAGGACCTCATGGTATGTGTTCCAAGAAATCGCCTAAAAGCTACAAGTTCCAATCAATCATTTACTACCTCTTATAATTCCCCTTTGGAATTCAAGGAGCTCTCAGCTGGGCAGTTCTGGCTTAGGGTCTCTCATTCAGTCTCAATCACACGTCACCAGGGTCTATCAACATCAGAAGGTTAAGAGACCTCCACTTCTAAGTTGGTTCATTCACTTGACTTCACTCATTCACTTGACTGACTGACTTCTGTCCAGGGACCCGGATCCATGTAGGCCTCTCTGTGTTGCCACTTGGCATGACATTCACAGCCTAGCCTCAGACATCACACACTGCCACTTCTACCTCTTATAATATAGGTAGGTGGAAGGGTGACAAAGGTCCCCTGCCCATCTGTGTGTAAGAAGAGTCTAAAAGGCCCCAGGGTCAGTGGAGGAGGCCTACTCGGAGCTTGGCATCCCAGACCATAGGGAGGATCAGAATCCAAGAAAGAAAAGGCAGCCCTCGCATACCCCGGGAGGCAAACTTTCGTCCCTTCTGGCCTTAGGTGAAGTGAGGAAGACTCTGTCTTCCTGAAGCTCCTGAGCTTCTGGGAGAGTTCACAGAAATGACTGATCACTCTTGGAATAAAACCCAGCCTCCTTGGCTCTGCACCCTCTTACTTTTCCGCTGGTGGCCTCCTTTCTCGCTGAGCCCGGACCTCTCTGGTCTCATCTGTAATCCTCTCACAGATCAAGCCCTACCTTCCTCGGGGCTGTGCATGGCTGTTCCCTGGAAAGCCCGCCCCAGCACCCACCATTCAGGTCACCAGGTATTTCCCACACGATACCTTCTCGAAGGTTCCTTATCTGCCCTTGCCACCGTGACATAAGCTGTAGGGGGACACACACTTGAGTCCTCCACATTGCTTCATCCCTTGTCTCAGAGCAGAGGGTGTTACCTAAGTCACCAGGGAGTGTAGTACCTTTCTAACCAATTCTTTCCTCGAGAATACTGTGACCGCAAGCCCCAGACACACTACTTACCTCTGCATGGTGTGTGCTCTTCCATCAACTCCTCAACTAGCCCAGGTCTGGCTCCAGGCCAGGTCTTCACTTCGGTTCCCTTGGCTTGATTTCCAATGCCCATCCTCCTTCAGGAGAGTTCCATTCTGGCCTCTTTTTGCTGAGCATGTGTTTCTGGCCTTCCCAGGCCGAAATACGAAAAACAGTCACTCATTAACACTCCAGCTATTCCTGCTCGTCAGACGAACCGACATGATCCACCAAGACCCCCACGCATATTTATTTTTAAAATATGTTTTTTAATTTGAAAGCGCACGGCTGCCACAGGTCTGCGGGCCACCTCACCTGCTGCGGTGTGTGATTAGCCAGGCCTTTTCTCACTGGGTGGCAGGGCCAGCTAATGGCCTCAAACTCCCCGTGTATGTTTATCTTCAGTTAATTAAAATTTTGCCAAATCTTCCTTGCAGCCCTTGCACACAGCAAGGCCAAGCCTTGGCTTATGGCCCTGATCTGGGGTAGCAGGCTGGAAGGGGGCGGTCATCCTATTAAATATTAATCTAAGAAGGCAAACAGGCCTGTGGGCTTCCACCCCTGAAGTTCTCCCGCTGAGAAGTCCCAGCTCCACGCCAAAGCTCAGTGCCTGTGGCAACTCTTCCTGCCAGGCCTTAGTCAGCATCAGATGCAGTTGTCAGAACCGTTGGATGATGAATCTGAGCAGAATTCTGAGTGCTCTCTCTTAAAATTGGGGTGAATTACACCACACGCCTGCCTTAGAACGGGATGCTAACCAAGGTGTGAAAGCACACCCTATAAAAGATGAAAGGACCAATTTGGCAGCATTTATTTGGAAGTGCTGGGTTAGATAAAGACTCACAAGTACCGCACACATCACATGCCAGTTTTGAAACTGTCTCTGAGGGATGGGAGATATGGGCAGAGCTGACCCCTTGGCAGGACTGTGGAAGCTTCCCTGCTCCTCATTCACCTTCTCCCTTCATCTGCTATTAGTTCTGTCCCACGTCCCAGAACATTCCGGTGAGCGGAGACAGAGGAAACACTCTACCATGGGTTTTACCTTATCACTCAGAAGGATCTGCCTCTGTTCGGTACCTGTGTCAATGACTGTATTTGGAAAGAGGATCTTTGCAAATATAATCAGTGAAGAAAGGAGGGCCTCGGTCCAAGGACTAGAGTCTTCAGAAGCACAGATAACAGAGACAGAGAGGCAAGCACGATAAGGCAGGAAGCAGAGACGGGAATGACATATCTACATGTCAAGCATCTCCAAGGAATATCAACAGCCACCTGCAGCTAGGACAAGCAGACAGATCCCCCAGACCGCTGCTGAAACCTGGACCCTTTAGACTCACGCCTCCAGAACCAGGGGAGAATGAACATACTCTGAGTGAAGGCATCGATTCTATAGTGTTTACTATGGCAACCTTAGCCATCACAGGCCTGCACCGCCATGGCACTTCCTCCTCCCTAGACTCTCTGCAGACGTCCAGTCACCTTGAGCTCTTCCCTTTCTGGGATGTCAAGGACAAGGAAATCCCAACTTCAGTTTAAGATGTGGGGATGAAGCTGAGGAAATGAACTCACCACATTGCAGCTCTTCCCAGGGATTCTGGAAGCCTCACCCTCCATATTCCTGTCCAAGCATATGTCAATGAATATACAAAAGAATCACTCTTGATGATGGGGAGTGTCGTGCTGTCTCAGGGATCAGCAACCTGATTCAAGTCTCATGGGTTGTCATCATAGACAGAGGGGGCCAGGCATTGGCATGAACTGGTACTGGCACAAGCCAAAATATGAGTTTTCATATTTTGGATTAATTTGTTTTTCCTCTAAAAGGTGAATGTTAGGAGGAGAGTATAAGTCAATGGTAGTCTAATGAACTGAGTGTGCTTGAGGGCACTAGCTTTAATCCCAGCATGAAAAGAAGGAAGGAAGGAAGGAAGGAAGGAAGGAAGGAAGGAAGGAAGGAAGGAAGGAAGGAAGGAAGGAAGGAAAACAGTTAAGGTTAATCTGCTTAATCCTTCTAGAGTTGGGGAAAAGCTAAGGGGAGAGACAGACAGACAGACAGGGACAGAAACAGACTCAACAGTACCATCAGTCAACTGGATCCTTGGACAACTTCAACTGACTACTTCACTACATTAACCAAGAGCTGCAAAAGCCACACTCTTCTCACAAGCCCTTAAGAAGCAGCAGTAAGCTCTATGACCTTTGCAGCTATAAAACAAACCTTAACACATTTGAAAGAATAGACATCATATGACCTGTGCTCTCAGGCTACAAGGAAACAGAAACTAGAAATCAGCAATGAAAGGCAGCTAGGAAACGCCAGCACAGCCACCCAATGAACAGCATATTTACAATAACACATGGGTCAGAGAAAGTAGCATGAGGAATATCCAAGCATCTGAAATAAAACAAAAATATAACCTATCAAAATGTGCAAGATGCATCAAAGTCACTATGGAGCAAATATATCTGGCACCGACTGTGTGTTGGCAACCAAGGAGTAGTAAAATCACTCATCTACACCGAGTTTAAGGTCAGCAGGAGAGGCTGGGCAGGAGAACATGGCTTTAATCCCAGCACTGGGAAGCAGAGGCCTCATCTACATGGTGAGTTTCAGGCCAGTCAGGGCCACATAGGAAGACACTATTTCAAAATAAATGTATAAACAAGCAATAAAATCAACAGAAGAAAAGAAATAACGTAGGCTCAGCGGTGCGTGCCTGTGGCCCTGGGTATATAGTGAATGAACATGAAGGCATGACTGCTCCAGTAAGGAGGATTTTATTGTAGATAAAAGGGAGAAAACAGCCATAGGCATCAGGAAGCGTCCAGAATGAACACAGCCAGCAGGATAGACTGGGCCATGAGAGGAGGTTGTGGGAAGAGCAAGAGAGGGAGACAAAAGAAGAATCAAGAGAGCAAAAGGAACCAAGAAAGCATATGGCCAAAATAGCTGGGTTATAATATAGGAAAGAGAAGCTGGGGAAAGGCAAAGGAGGCTCAGGCTGGAAAGGTTTAGGGTAGGGGCAGATGCTGAGACAAGCCAGGACTCTGTAACAGGGACTTGAGATGCTGGGACAGCCTGACAGTCAGTGTCTGCTTTGATACACTAGTAGGCCTCTCAGTTAAGCAAATGTCCTGGGTTCTTTGGGACCAAATACTTAGGAGGCTAAGGCTAGATGATCACATGAACTCAGGAGTTTGAAGCCAGCCTGGGGTATCACAGCAAGACCCTGTATCTTAAAAAAAAAAAAAAAAAATTAATTAAAGAAACCGAACAGGAAATCAATAGAGAAAGGCAGTAAACATAGAAGCTGGTTCTTTGTAAAGATCAGTAAAATCCGTAAGCCTTTAGCCAGACTACGAGAAAGAAGAGATATAGATTACTGGTATGGGAGATGAAAGGGAGGTTATCACTACAGTTTCTAATGGGCATTAAAAGGATAACGGAATAATAGTACAAACAGCTCTATGTCATAAATTTGACCACCTAAGTGAAGTAGGTCAATTCCTTGGAGAGAGAATCTGCTGAAATACAAGCCAGAAAAAAAAAAAAAAAGGACAAATCTGAACAGGCTTTTGCGTATGAACAAGGTTAAATCAATGATAAACCAACTGAATAAATTAACTGGTGGATTTCATCAGATGTTTAAGGAACCACTAATACCAATTCTTTCCTCTATTCCCAAAGACAAGAGCACAAGAGCAAGAGGAATGTTTCCTTACCCACCCTATGAAACCAACATGGCTATATCACCAAAACCAGTGTCTCCAAGAAAAGAAAATGTCTACCCAAACGTTCCTCTGAACATAGACACAAAACTTCTCAGCAAGGGGCTAGAGAGATGGCTCAGCCAATAAGAATTCTAGTTGCTTTTGCAGAGGCCCTGGGTTTAATTTCCAGCACCCACACAGTGGTTCACAACCTTTTGTAACTCCAGATCCAGGGCTTCCAATGCCTTCTTTTGGCCTCTGTGAACGCTGCCTGCACATGGTGCCAGATTCGTGCAGGAGAAACACCCAAACACAGACAATAAAAACAAATCAGGCAGGAAGTTTGTGTATGTGCATGCTGCAGCCTACGTGTGGAAGTCAGAAGACAAAATGCAGGAGCTGGCTCTCTCCTTCTGGGTGAGTTCGGGGTGGGGGTCGAACCCAAGTCATTAGGCTTAGTGTCAAGAATCTTTGCCTTCTGAGCAGCCCGCTGGCCCTCAATAAGATACATTAAGGGGAGTGGTCAGAGTGTAATATATACAATAAGGGTATATATTATAGTATATTACACTATACTATAATAGAAGTATAATATATAATAAAATTAAATTATATTATAAATATGTGGAACCAGGAATAACATCATACATAGGTTTCAGGTATTCACGGGGTCTCTTAGAATAGACCCCTTGAGGATGGTGGGGTGACTCTTCTTTCTGCACTTTCACGTGTGTGCACACGTATGTAGGTGTGTGTACATGGAGATATGAGGTTGATGTCACCTTCGGTAACTCTTCCAGCCTATCAGCTGAGGCAGGATCTCTCAGTCAAACCCAGAGCTCATTTGGCCTAGCTAGTTTTCCTAACCAGTTTCCTTTGAGGATCCGATTTTCTCCTCTGAGACTGGATGAATGACAGGTGGGTCGCCATGCCCACCTGGCATTTAAATGGATTCTAGAGATCTGAACTTGGGGCCTCTTGCTTGTGCAGGAAGCTCTTTACTACCAATCCATCTCCCAGTCCCCTGGCAGCCTTTCCTAAGAGCCATGTTGGCTGTGGGTGAGGGAGACCCTCTCTATTAAGGCATCTCGAACCTTCTCCAGTCATGACCCCTTTTCACCCAAGAAATTTCTATGTGACTCTGAGTGTATTTGTATATAAAATAGGTAAGCTAATCAATTACTGATAGTAAATCACTCATTTATTTTAAACAATTATTTGATAGGCACATACTTTCATAATTTGTAGTAAAGACTAAATCAAATTTGCATACCAATGAGAGGATGTGCATATTTACTTTTACATAAAGGATTAAATCTTGATCCAAACATTTGATACTGCCTAAGAGAGAACATGAAGGTTCTTCGGAGTTCATGGATATTTTGATTTTATAGTCAATGCTGGAAATGTCACTTTGCATAAATAGTATGCACACTGCTAAATGCCATAAAACAAAAATTTCTGAAATGGCTGGAAATTCTTTCCTCATCCTAAGCTCAAGACAGCAGCTCAAACAGCAATTTTTCCAATGAAACATGCTAAGACAATCGGATCCAAAGATCTTAACATGCTGAGCAATGGTGGTCGGGACATTCTGAGACTTCGTTGTCTGTCATTAAACCATTCTTTTCTCTAAGAGCAGAGCAGTTCACACTGCAGTTCACAACACAATAGCCTGGAGTTTGAGCAGATCTGTCTGGGACAGCACAGGCGTCTCCTGGCCAGACAGTACGCACAGGGCATGAGCTGTGGTCCAGATCCAAGGCCACAGAGAAGTCCTGTGATACAACACAGGGTTGTCCTCCCAGAGGACACCTGATTCACCATGAGTTGGATTTCAGAATTAAGTTTTGCTTGTTAGATATTCAGAAATCACTTACTTTGGCCAAATTTTCCAGTACTCCTACACTCAGTTATGAGCCCCCCTTTGGGACTCGGTTTAAGAAGCTCGGCTCCGCATGAAGAAGACTGAACTGTGGAAGACCGTGACACAACCATGGGGTGTGTTGTTGAATTCCCAGAGTGTACAGCACCACAAATAAGCTCTCGTGTGAGCTCTGGGCTCTGGTAACCGTGATGGAGTGATGTAGATCATCAATCTTAAGAATGAAGAGTTCTAACCTGGGGTAACTTCAGCAGGTGAAGTCGTCCACGCATGGGGACTGGGTTGGGGGTAACTACTCTACCACCAAGTCACACCTCAGCCCCTTTCTACTCAATTTTGCTGTGACCCAAAACTGTTCTAAAAAAAAATTGTGTTTTGGGGGACTAGAGCGATGGCTCAGTAGGTGAAAGCATTTGCCCGGCAAACCTGGCAACCTAAGTTTGGTCTCTGGAACCCTCATAGCGGTAGAAGGAATAAAGGAAGTTGTCCTCTGACCTCTACGAGCATGCGTGCCTTGCACGCGCTCATTCTCACACACGTCATATACACACTATTCATTATGGTTTATAAAATCATCTTTGTTACTTGGAAAGTAGAAAGGCCACTGGCAAAAAGTCTTTCTTCCCTATCACCGACTGACTCAGCGCCTTGCCACCGGTGACTCACCTGGCATAACCAACTTCTCGAGAGTTTGTCAAAAATCTCCTTGGTTAGGGCTGGAGAGATGGCTCAGAGGTTAGGAGCGCTGCCTGCTCTTCCAGAGGTCCTGAGTTCAATTCCCAGCAACCACATGGTGGCTCACAGCCATCTGTAATGGGATCTGGTGCCCTCTTTGGTCTGGTGGCATACATGCAGACACTGTATACACAATAAATAAATAAATAAATCTTTTTTTTTAAAAAGCTGCATAT
>NW_026067977.1:5600701-5621354 GCF_014885135.2 Alexandromys fortis
GTATGTATATAATCTCAAGTGTGTCCAATAGGACAAACTTGTGACTTTTTATGCCATAGCTCCCTCCTCCAGGAGAAGTGTCTGGAGTTAACCTGCAGAAACCAGCCCTTCCCTCCACCCTCTCTAAGCTCCATTTGAACTTCAGGTGCTCAAACGCCAACCGCCAACCGGGAATGTTTCCATGTTTTTCCTGAACACTGACAAGACGTCATGAACAAGCCTGGTCCCTGGAGTCTGTTGGGAGAAGATGCAACAGTAGAAGGAGCACCGACTTCCCCCCTCAGCTAAAAACAGCACAGGGCAATCTCCCTTACCTCCAAGGGCCTGCTGTGCAGAAACCAGCGAGCAGGGGAAACATCTGGCATGTCTGGCCCGTCTCCCTCCCTCCTACAGCTTCTCCAGCTACAGCTTCTCCAGCGCTTCTTCCAGGAGACAGGGAAAGGAACCGCAGATCTCCACCATCTCCACACTGTTTAAGCACCAGCTTTGACCTAATTCTACTTCAAAGCACTATCCTCTCCCTCCTACCTCCCACAGACGCCCACCCGCCCAACTGGCTGGGCTGCCGAGTAGAGAGAACACCGCCGAAACTTAGGCCAAATGGGAACCTGGGATGGTAAAGCCTTTGAGAAAACAGCTGTTTGTTTGTTCGTTTATTATCGAGTTTTTGCTCCTGTCTTTGATTGCAAGAGCCTGTTGGGGAAAATAATAATCCTTTGCGCTTTAGAGGCGGCTGCGCGGGGCTCTTCCAACCTTCATTCCACTTCAAAGCAACTCCGGGAAAGGGGGTTGAAAACAGCATGCTTTAGCTAAAAGGCCCTGTCAAACAGTCCTCCTCCTGGTCCCTGCCTCCTTCACTGTGGCCTTTATATGCAATCCCTGAAGGAGGCCCGTGGCTGCAAGGGACAGAGATCTCTTGTGGCTGCAAGGGACAGAGATCTCTTGCAGCTAGAGACGCAGGGTCCTGATTTCAGGAGCAGCAGCCTCCTGCCCCTCACCCCAACTGTGGGTCCTCCTCCTCAGGAGGCCCTGCGGGAGCAGATGTCTTTCAGGCTGTCCAGCATTGCTCCAGCCTCCACCTCAGGTCATTTCCCTTCTGAGGAAACCGCCCAGTGTGTGAAGCTTCCCTTCTGTGGTGACCGGAAGTGCTCCTTTGTTTCTCTTCCTGGCCCTGGCCCTGGCCCTGTGGGGGTGGGGGAGGATAGAAACCTAAGGTTCGCCCAAGTGACCTTCCTCCCAGATGCTGGATTGTTCCAGGCCAGCTGTGGCAGTGAGCAGTTGGCGTTTCTCCCAGGGTCACTGCTTGGGTTGCCACCGGGACTCAGACTCCTTCCGGTGGCGTTTCGCCCTGACTTTCTCCGGCCCTCTTGCCTCTTGCCCTTCATTTCCTCCTGGGGAAGCCGTGGAAACTAGAACTCCTTTTCCCTAAAGCCAATCTGAAAACAGTCTCTTTGCTATTCCCTGTTTTGTCATGTAAAGTTGACCACAGGCCCTGGAGAGAGGGTTCACTGATTGAGAGCACCTGACAGCTCTTGAAGGGAACCTGGGTTTCCGTCCCAACACCCACAAGGTGGCTCACAGCCACCTGTAACTACAGTTCCAGGGGATCTGCTGCCCTCTTTTGACCTCTAGGGAAGCCAGCCACACATGAGGTACACATACATACACTTAGGCAAAATACCCATACACACAAGATAAGAATAAATCTGAAAAATAAATGAAAAGAAGTCTGACAGCCAGTATTGGTGAGAATGTGGGGGGAAAGAGGAACTTTATTTGCTGCCGGTGGGAGTGCAAATTAAAACAGCCATTGTGGAAATCAGTTCAGAGCCTCCATAGAAAAATTAAAAATAGAATTACCATAAAATTCACCTATATCATTCCTAGGCCTTGGTTTCCACAATCCACCTTTGAGGGAAGCCAAGGCCGAAGCTGGAGGCAGGAACTGAAGCTGGGACCATGGAGAGGTGCTGCTTACTGGCTTGCAGGCTGTGGCCTTCTAATATAATCTGGACCATATGCCCAGGGGTGGTACCACCCACAAAGGCCTGGGCTTGACCACATCAATCATTAATCAAAGAAAATGCCCTACAGACTTCCCTATATGCTAATCTGATGGAGGCAATTCCTGAGCTGAGGGCCCCTCTTCCCAGGTAACTCAAGTTTGTGACCAGTTTGACAAAACTAGCCAGCTCACCTGTAAAATGTTGTTTGTAATGCTATAGCCCCTGGGATTAAGGACAGTTCCAAGCCTTTTTGCTACCATGTGCCCTTCAACCTAGACCCAAGCATGGAACCAGGCATTGGCTTGTGGTGTGTCTGAAGAGCCTTAAGCATGAGGTTCTGACCCAAGCTCCACTCCTGAGACCTTTGTCAGTGTGACCTGAAGTCAGACCGCATTCCTCTCTGGCCCTCAGCTTGTTCACTTGTGAAATAAAGTCAGGAGTTAAAAGGATACCTAGAGCCCGGTGGTGGTGGCGGCGGCGGCGCACGCCTTTAATCCCAGCACTCATGGTGGGATTAAAGGAGGCAGAGGCAGGCGGATCTCTGGGAGCTCGAGGCCAGCCTGGTCTACAAGAGCTAGTTCCAGGACAGGCACCAAAAGCTACAGAGAAACCCTGTCTCGAAAAACCAAAAAATAAATAAATAAATATAAAAATAAATAAATGATACCTAGACTTAGTCCTGCCTTCTGAACACCTCCAGATACCACAAAACGTGGGTTCCCTGCTCAAATCCGGTTCTCTGGAACATCAGCATCTCGTCAAGCTCCCCAGAGGTTTGTGGTGTGGTGTTCAGGTGCTGTATGTATGGGAGGGATGCGGTGTGTGTTGGGTGCTGGGGACTGAACCCCACACCTCATGGATGCGTAGCTGCCATTCATCCACTAAACCCTGTTAGGTCCGGTTTGAAAGCCACTGACGAGAAATGCTCCATGGCCGCCTTCAATATTCAGACTTCTAAGAAAAACGATGATGTTCTCATCCAGCAGAGAGCAGCTTTGAGAGTCTGCCTTGCGGTCCAGGGAGGATGGATGGCCACTTGCCTGCGAAGGGCCCGCTCATGTCCTGGGTGGCTCTTCTACGCTTAATCATTCCCAGCATGGTAAGAAGCGGCTCTCACTACCTCCTCAGACACCTCAGTTCAGCAATTGGCCTCCCTCTCTGCAGCTTTTGTTCTAAATGCTGTGGAGAAAGCTGGTACCTATCCCCAGAGTCCCCGTTTCAATGGCCTGAAAGCTCTTGAAGACACTGGCAAGTACCTCTTGACTGTGAGTCCTTTTTTTTCTGTTTCTATTGTAACTGCCCTCAATGACGCTGTTAATATCTCTTAGGTTCATTTATCTTCTTTGATATATTTTAAGTGTTTTGAATAACTTACATGGACCTTGAGCTCCCTACATAGCTAAATCTTCTGATCCTCCTGCCTCTACCTCCCTAGTGCTGGGATTACCTAGTACTTGTGCCACCCCATGCATGGATTTAAGCATCACTAGGAGATGAACCCAGGGCTTCACACATGCTAGGAAGCATTCTACCCACTGTGCTACATCCCCAGTCCTGTTAATAGCTCTTACTTGGACCACACAACAGTTCCTTACTCTTTGTGGTGGTTTGAAAACGACCCCCAAAAGAAGTGGCACTATTAGGAGGTGTGGCCTTCTTGGAGCAGGTGTAGTCTTGTTGGAGGAAGTGTTTCACCATGGAAGCAGACTTTGAGATCTCGTATATGCTCAAGCTGCATCCAGTGTTTCAGACCATTTCCTGTTGCCTGCAAGCCAAGATGTAGGACACTCAGCCGCTTCTCCAGCATCATGTCTGTCTGCAAGCCACCATGTCCCACCAAGATGAGACTGGACTAAATCTCTGAAAATGTAAGCCACCCCAACTAAATGTTTTTTTTTTTTTATAAGAGTTGCCATGGTCATGGTGTCTCTTCACAGCAATAGAGCACTAAGAACTCCACTTCTGACCTCCAGTTTCTCCTGCTTTCAGCCTCTCCTTCACAGTCCCCACGGTGATTTTCCTAAACCAGCCTTCATTTCATCACCTCTGCCCACAAGTTCTCTACCTCCCAACCAAGACCAGACTCCTCTCCTGTCATTCAAGGCCTTTCAGAACTTGAGCCTCCAGGACGTGACTCTTCTATACCTCCTTCAGGCCAATCATCACTTTGAGGAGATGTGAATAAGGGCTATTGTCTAGTATGAAAATTTAACTGTGATTTTTTACTGTACCGTTAATAGCTTCCAATGAATAATAAATAATCCACTTTGGGCTCAGTAAGCTGTGTTGAATCCTTTTCACAGGATTCTCTCGGGGTTGCTAGAGCCCCCATCACTGCCTGATTTTCATGGCAAAACAATTACAGGAATGTCGTCAGGGGTGCTACAACCTGTCAGGGGTGCTGAGTGAGATGCAGAGCTCAGGTGGGGAACTCTCTCTGCCCTTGCACCTACTTACCGATGGCTTCTCTCTCTCTTCTAGGGTCTGCCCGGGTCTTAACCCCCAGCCCAGAGCAAGCATCTCACTAGTCTTTGCCACCTGAGTGTTTTAATATGGACAAGTATGCAGGGACCGGGAGCATGAATGTTCCTCTACTAGCCAGAGCCTACCTTCCTGTGCGGCTGCTCAGTGCCCTTTGTGAGCTAATGAAATGAGCATCCTTGACCAGTCAACCATGTTTATTTTCCCAGCTTCCAAATAAACAACCCCCTGTTCTCAGCAGCAGCCAGAGCAGGGACAGATCCACCACTCCTGGGGCGGCTCCCCATGCTGCACCTGGGACAGACGTGGTTGTCAGAGCACTTGCCCCTGGGTGTCAGGGGACACACACACTCAGACTCCTCCTCAAACGCGATTTCCCAGGAAGGTTATGTCCGTCAGTCAGAGAGCACGGGTGCCTGAGACATGCCTTCCTGCTTACCATCAGCGGCCCAGCTGCTTAATGGAGAATGTGTTTGCTAGGCAAGCTCCAAGAGCTTTAATTTCACCTCCCTGTGGTCCCCTAAACTAGAGGAGCATCCAGTTACATTCTGTCTGCTCTGAGCCTTTCCGGCTGGGCAATCTGGACGGCGGGTGGGCTCTTTCAGAAGTCTTGTTTGGCCTGAGAATTGGAATAAGACGGTTACAGTGAGAAAAGCTTCTATTAAGAACTACCCTGGATGGTGCTGTGGAGATAGGTCAGTGGTGAAGAGAACTGACTGCTCTTCCAGAGGACCAGGGTTCAATTCCCAGCACCCACATGGCAGCTCACACTTGTCTGTAATTCCCCTTCCAGGGGATCTGACACCCTCACACAGGCATACGTGCAGACAAAACACCAATACATAAAATAAAAGTAAGTTATTAAAAAAAAAAAAAGAAAGAAAAGAAGGACTACCCTGGAGTGCTAAAATTGTGGCTCAGACGGTAGAGTGCTTGCGTAGCATGCACAAAATCCTGGGTTCGATCCTCGGCACCACAGTAACCAAGCGTGGTGATTCATGCCTGGACTCCCAGCCCTGGAAGGACAGTTTAAGGTCGTCTACAGTACACTGCAAGGTCCCCATCGGCCTGAGCTAAGACCCTGGGGAAGCGGGGTAACATTTGAAGACTGGTCACTCCAACTCTGCTTTTCTCTTCCTCTGGCCTACACATACGCCCAACGAGCTGGCTGGTCTTGAGCCATAAAGAGAGGTATCAATCGAAGAGGCTACGAAACAAATTCCCCCACAGAACATGACTCCTGGGCAAACAGCAACTGGAGCCACCTTCAGTGCCCCAGGATAGTGGCAAGGTTTTCAACCTGGCCTGAGAGATGGAGCCCTGTGCAATGGAAAAAAACGATGCCTCAGGCAGATAGAGGGGAGCTATGGTTTCTTCTCTCCTACCCCCCCCCCTTCTCTTCCAAGCTGATCACATTTCCACGCTTGGTCAGAAGACTCAAGGGATAGCTTTGCATCCCCTAGGAGCTTGTCCAGATAAACTTTTGTGGGCTAATTAGTGTTGTCATCTGTGCAAGGTCCCTTCCTTCCTGTCGGTCATGACTATGTACTGGACAGCTTCCACGCGCTATACCATGAGCTCTGGGTAGAGACGAGAGCCTCTGAACTCTGAATGGAGCCCCTGGAGAGTCTGAAGATGAAGGTGTCAGTTCCCCCTGCAGAAGAACAACACAAAACACATTTCAAGGTGTTTCCTCCGCTCCTTAGAGCACAAGGACGTTATAACTGGGTCAGGAGGTAGAGGCGCACGCCTTTAATCCCAGCACTTGAGAGGCAGGGACAGGCGGATCTCCAAGTGTTCTAGGCCAGCCTGGTCTCGAACAAATTCCAGAACAGACAGGGCTACACAGAGAAACCCTGTCAAAAAGCTGTAACTGAATAGAGAAGGTGAGAGCCTGGCAGCTGGTCTGAGGAAATACTACACAATTTTGATGAGAGCCCCCCCCCCCAACTCCAGAGTGCACCAAACCAGCTCTCAAGTACAGAATAACTACAGAGGGACAGCTGAGACATGGGGCGGGGACCTCTCAGTGATAAAGCACTTCCATTCTTTTCTTTTCTTTTTTTTTTTTCCTTGGTTTTTCAAGACAAGGTTTCTCTGTAGCTTTAGAGCCTGTCCTGGAACTAGCTCTTGTAGACCAGGATGGCCTCGAACTCACAGAGATCTGCCTGTCTCTGCCTCCTGAGTGCTGGGATTAAAGGTGTGCACCACCACAGCCCATAGCACCTCCACTCTTAAGCATACACAACACTCATTTTTCTGGGTATTAGCCCCTGAAACGTTTGTGCCACCCAAGGCCGACCAGACAGCGAGTAGGAGGTTGGGCTGGGACTGGAACCCGGCCACACTGCCTGAAACATTCACGTCCAAACAAAAACCAAAGAGCTGGACCCTGATCCAAAGGGGTAGGATAAAAGCTACAGGTACACTTCCCCGTCCAGAGCATCCTCAATGACGTCATAAGGCTTTTGATAAGTAGGGTCAGAGTGCCTAATCATGCTTTAAACGAGGCCTCAAAAATACCACTCATTCCCTGTCCCCTTAGAGACAGGCGCCCCAGTGCCCAACCCGGAGTCATGATGAGTTGTCAGGCACTGAGACGAATCTGCACGGGTCCTTTATGTTCCTACATACTGTGCTTCTACCTGAAAAGCCGTGTGCTGTAATTGGTGCCTAATGGAGCCTTGCTACCGGCCCTAGGTGTCTGAAGCCCTGACTTCTAGCAAACAGTCCGCCGATCAGCTCCCCCATCCAACTCTTCATCTGTAAATGCTTCTTCATGCTGTAGATAGTTCCGAGCCCTCCTCGGTGCCAAGCTCTGAAAACCACAAAGTCGAATTCAATATTTGCCCGCGTTGCTCAGTATTTGCTAGCGGTGAAAGGCACAGAAGGAGACCTTCTCAGACGTCTTTCAGAGAGTTAGGGACTGAGAGATGGCCCCAATCTGTCCCTCTACCCCGGGAGTGGGAGCTGCAAATGAGATCACACCTGGAAATCGATTTGTAAATAGCATAAGGTGAGAATGGGCTGTGGAGGGAGGGGGAGGGGAGGAGAGTGAGAGAGAGAGGAGACGAGGCGGAAGGCCAAGGGAAAGGACTGCAGCCTCGGAGCAGTCCGCTCTGCCTGAAGGCCTCCGCTGGCCCGGCCGAGCTGAGCACTCAGCCACGGGCTGGGAGCCCAGAGCATGGCCTGCAGCATCGGAGGACAAAACCCGAGCTATAGCCTCACCCTCCCAGCAGGCCGAGCTGCCCTGGGCTTCGTCCTGGCAGCGGCCTAGAACTTTCGGAGCCCTGTACCACCCCGGACAGATTTAGAGTCACAGTCTGAGCCACGACAAAGACCAGGCCTTTCCTCCATTGTGCGAGCCGAGAAGCCGGATTTCCCTGAATCCCCTTACGTAAGGGCGTCCTGAGCAATGGTGGCCTGGGTAGCGCCGTCAGCTGCCATTCTCTGTGCTGAAGCGCCACCTGGAGGCCAGTTCTCGCTCAAACCGTTGTGTAGTAGAACTTTCTAAAGGCAGCCTCCACTCAGGGAAGCAAGAGATGCCTTGGAACAAAAAAAGGCAAAATACGGCACCCTTTGAAAGGACTTCAATGTTTGTTCACTGCCTCCTGCTGTTTGATGATGGGATGGTCAAGGGCTGAACGACGCGGCTTCCCAACGGGACAGGCTTTCTCCTTGGCTTGGGACCACAGCGGTCTTGTCACCTCTTCTCATGAATTCTAAAATCTGGATCTAAAGAGCCCACGTGCGGAGAACCGCAGCATCTCAGATTCCAGCCTCTTCGTCCACCTACTGCAAAATCCAAAACTGACCAACTTGGGAAGAGAGCCTGGGGTGCGTCGTAGCTTCCTCAGTCAGCTGCCCGGCACTGAGCATGCCCGCGCACCCTGTTGACAAGTAGCCGGATGGGCCTACAAAAGCACCAAAAATTAAGGAGATTGTTTAAAATGGGCTCCAAGTTACTTTAGCCTGAAGAAATTATAAGTTAGATGGACCCAGGGAACAGGGAGTGTCCACTATAAAGAAAAAACGGCTCAGGAGCCCAAACAGAGAAAGAGGATTTTGTTCTTAAACAAGCAAACAAGCAAAGAACAGAAGGGCGGCGGAGGAGGAGGGGGCACACACCGACAGACACACACGACCTTTCATTTTTCAGATTTTTATGTTTGTTCCTTTGGCAGGTCAGCAGTTTAGCTTCCCAAAGACAGAAAACCCTGGGTATTTCAAGCAGGTCCTTGTCAGAAAGAGGAAGATGCTGCCGGTATCAGAAATACCCGTCTCAAACCATATTACAAAGTCATGGGAACAAAAACAACAAGGTATTGACTCAAAAACAGGCCTGTTGATCAAAGGGATCGGATAAAGGACCCAGAAATAAGCGCACAAAAGCCATAGTTAGCTAACATTTGACAAAGGTGTCAAAAACACACACTGGAGGAAAGATAGCCTGTGTGACAATGGGTGCTGAGAACATGGTTTCCACACCTAGGGGAATGAGTAAGCCTGTCTCTATCCCTGCACAAAGATCAACCCCAAGTGGATCAAAGACTCAAACATCTGTCCTGAAGCTTTGAAAGTGCTAGGGGGGGAAAAAAAAAAAAAACACTTCAAGATACACAGGCCCAGGCAAGAACTTCCCGAACAGAGCACCCACTATACAGCAAATAGTGCCAACAATTGGCAAGTGAAATTACAGGAAACTAAGAAGCTTCTGTTCGGCAAAGGAAGAAGCACCAGAGCCTAGAGGATGGTAACAAGGCCTTTGCCAGCTACACATCTGGCCGTCCCTTGTATGTACAGAACAGCACAAATTAAACACCAGGAAAAAAAATCCAGCCAGACACAAGCTAATGAACTGAACAGACAGTTCTCAAAGAAGGCATGCAGACAGCCAATACACACTCAAATAAGTGTTTAGCACCCTTACCATGGCGGTGCAAGCCAGAATGGCTATTACCATAAAAACCAATGACAGTCCTGGCAAGCATGTAGAGAAAGAGGAATCCACGTCACTGCTAGTAAACCTGCGCTGTGGACGCATGGAGGGTCCTACGAAAGCTGAATCACTGAACCGAGGGCAGGAGAGGCGGCTCAGCAGTTAAGAGCACTCGCTGCTCTTGCAGAAGACGTGGGCAGTTCCCAGCACCTACATGGTGGCTCACACACATCCATAACTTTGATTCCGGGGGATCCAGCACCCTCTTCTGACCTCCATAGTCACCAGGCATGCATGTGGTAGGTACATGCACACAGGCAGGTAACACCCATACACAGAAAATAATGTTTAATTAAAAAAAAAAAAACCTGAAACTAGAACTACGCTTGAGCCAACTATACCACTCTTGAGGATACGCCAGACAGGCTCTAGGTGACAACACGTTCCGGAGACAACGTGCCTGTCCTCGTTCACTGCTGGGCTATCCACAATGTCCAGGAAATAGAACGAAACTAGACGTCCATCAATATCCTAATAAAGAAAAAAATGTGGTCATAAAAAAGAAAGATGTGCCCACCGGTGTAACCGTGGCATGACCCATGGGTAACTGACCACTTCTAGACCCAATCTGAACCTGTTCCGCAGGAGGGAATTAAATCTAGTGAGAAGCTAAGGAGGCCACAGCGTACTGGGAGGAAAGTCGCTTAAATGTACTTAAAAGTCCTTGGATTTATTTCCAAAAATGTATGGTTTCTCATTATTACACTGAATTATTTGTGTGTGGGGGCACACATGCTACAGCATGGGCATTAAAGTCAGAAAACAACATGTGGGAATAAGTTCTCTCCTACCATGTGGGCCCTGGGGACTGAACTCAAGTCATCAAGCTTGGCAGCAAGCCCCTTTACCTGCTAAGCCATCCCATTAGCCCAATATTTAGGCTTATATTGATATAATGTTACTGTCAGCCTTGGTCAGAGAAGCTTCATATTGCTGTGGTTACTGCCGAGATGCGTAACCAGCGGAAGTGCTGAGAAAACCAACAGCTGAGCGATCAGCCCTGATTGAGACTCAGAGAGCATCATGGGAGAGGAGGCGGAGAGAACGGAAGAGCTGGGGGAACGGCGTGGAGGGGCGGATGCTATGGAAATACTCAGCTCTGAATGAGACTCAGGGAGCATCATGGGAGAGCCGGAGATAACGTAAGAGCTGGAGGTCAGGGGGATGCTATGGAAAGCCATTAGACTTACAAAAGCTGAGCTGGGTATGGTAACTTATGATTGTCAGCCAAGCTGAGGCAGGAAAGGTCCAAGGCTAGCCTGGGGTACATAATGAGGCTGAGGCCAGCCTGTCTAGTGAGAGAGAGCCTGTCTCAAAAATAAATAAATAAAATGCTAATGTTTGCCTCCTTCTGGTTGAAATTATTTCACATGATGCTCACAGTGACCTTGTGGAGTGAGGATTGTCATTACTGTCCCGCCGAGAAGAGAACAAAAGTTAAAAGAAATTTAGTAATTTGCCTGTAGTACAAGTGGCCATAATGGGAACTCCAGCATTCTGGCTCCAGAACATTTGTGATCTTCCAAGATGTCAGCTCCCATTCCAGCGTGAAGCCAGAATGCTAAGTACTGAAGATAATATTCTGAGAAGCAATTCCGTTTGCCAGGGAGCGCTGTGGGAGTTCCTAGGCAGTGATGAGGACTGAATTACAAGGGGAACGTCTGGGCCAAAGAGGATCCCCAGTCAGGAATAAGGCCCACTGGCGGTCTCGCCACACAGGACACTTTGTAGAAGCCTCAAAACGTGTTGCCCTCAACCCCGTTTAGAGCAGCCGAGTGCTCCCTCCTCTTTAAAATTCCAAGCATGCATTTGTAATCACTGTTCCTTAATAGAGTCTTTTCTGGGAGTCAGGAAACTGGAAAACAACTGGGGGCACAAAAAGACGCTGGAGGCGGTCTTGGGAACAGCTCCCCGTGCTTGAGAAGATCTACAGGACTCCAGCGCTGAAAGGGCTTCCAGGGGCATCGCAGGACGCGTACGTGAGTCCTCAGCATCAAGGGTGCGGTCCAGGTTCCACCAATGGCTTACCGAGATCACACAACTGTGTGAGTGTGCGTAGAGCCAGTCAGAATCTCAGTCCCACTGAGTCCTGGCTCGAGGGCACTTTCCACTTCTTCAAAGTTTCTTGTTTCCAAGCCAAATTTACCCAGGAACCCAAATATCCAGGGCTGGCCCTAGAAAACCAACCTTCTCCCATTCTCTACCCAGAGCCGTCTCAGACGGGGGAGGAGAAAGGAGGGTGCACTGCATTTTGAGAGCCGATGATGTACCGACCGCTGTTGAGCGCAGTGCTTCATTTGTTATCCACATCACCTGATAACAAGTCCCGTGGAAGCAAGGCGTGCGTATTTGCATTCTGCAAATCAGAAGGGCGAGGGCCGCAAAACCAAGGGACTGGCTTAAGCTTCTGCAACGGGTAATAGGTGGTAGTCGGACTGGAGCCTGCCACTGACTTTTAAATTCATGTGGCAGATGCAGGGCCCAGCTGACCAGAAGCCGTATCCTAGCCGGCTGTCTCCACAGGAAGTGGGCAGCGTCTGCCTAGGCGTGGGACTCTCACCATAGATGACAAATTGTGCCCTTTAGAAGCTTAACATTTTGTACTTTGCCCAGATGCCCTTACTGAGAACCAGAGGAAGGCAGAGGAAGCAGAAGGAAGGACACATTGAAGTTTGTTGAGAAAGAAAACAAGCCTTTTTTCAAGGGAGGGGAGAGGGGTGTTCTGTTTGGTTGGTTGGATTTTTTTTTTCTTTTTCTTTTCTTTTTTTGAGACAGGGATTCAGGGATTCTTTGTGTAGCCCTGGCTGTCCTGGAACTAGCTCTGTAGACCAGGCTAGCCTTGAACTCACAGAGATCCACCTGCCTCTGCCTCCCGAGTGCTGGGATTAAAGGTGTGCACCACCACCGCCTGACAAGCCTGTGTTCTTAACCAGAACTATAGCAAAACCATAGCTTGCCTTTAAGAATCCCCAAACTCTGCTGATCTTAATCTTCCGCCACTCTTGTTAGTCATTTTGCTAGCGAGGCCCGCGCTATGTACAACTCGGACACGAGGGGACTTAAAGAAAGTGACGAACCAGTCCTGATTCTTTCCTGGACCGAGGAAAGCAATGAACAGAGGCAGCTGAGAGGCCTCCCTAAATTAAGGCTGCCCAAAGACAGAAATCTGGAAACATTCACGGCTGAAGGTGTGGGGTCCTTCGCAAACCTCTCCTGACCTCCCTGGGCACTGACGTCTGTCGCACTCTGGGTAACACTGGGAAACTGGTGGCTCAGGACTAGGAGAGGTGTCAGAGAAGGCTGGTGCTGGTGGCACAGCCCCACGGGGCAGCAGCATCCCTGCCAACATGATTCATGGCTTCCCCCCAGACCTGCAATTTATTATGATTTTGTGTTTCTCCAAAAGTCAAAAGTTCTCAACATCACATGCTTGAATTTTCACCTTAAAAGTCCCATTTTAGTAAGGGCAGCTTGTGCAGTCCCTGAGTCCCCTCCCTCCACCCCCAAGGGACACGTGTAGAACAAGGCCGCCTGGGTGGCAGCAGTTCCTCTTGGAAGAGAAATGTGTTCCTTCTCTGCCCTGCTGTTTCTGGCAGGGGACACACACTCCTGTGCTTGTCTCTGGAGCTTGCTCCAAAGGAGAAATTACACAGGCAAACCATCACTGCCAACAGCAGCCGTGTGCCCCTTGTTTTCAAGACTAAGGGACTCACACTGGCTTTGATAGAGCGTTTAGAAAAGAGACAAATTGAAACTACTCAGGTCTTGGAGCTGGAGTGGTGGTCAGTGGGTCGGAGCGTGTTCTGCTCTTGCAGAGGACCAGAGTTCCGTTTCCAGCACTTGTATCAGGTGGCTTATGACTACTGTCACTACAGCTCCGGGGGGATTTGACATCTTTGAACTCTAATCTCAAGCACTGACACACGCATAAACACACAACTAAAAGTAATGAAGCTACATCTTTAAACAATCCAGCCTTTCAAATGCCTCAAGAGCTGCGGGCTGTTACTCTGTGTATGGGATTCTATTGAATCTGGTTTCTCCTCGGAAAAGAATAAAATAGGAGTTTAGAAGTGTTCACTAAGCTGGGCATGGTAGGGTGCACACTCAGCACTCACAAGGCAGAGTCGGGCAGATCTGAGTTCTAGGCTAGCCTGATCTACAATAGCAAGTTTCAGGCCAACCAGGGCTACATGGTGAGACTGTGTGTTGATAGATAGATGATAGATAGATAGATAGATGGATGGATGGATGGATGGATAGATAGATAGATGATAGATAGATAGATAGATAGATAGATAGATAGATAGATAGATAGATAGACCGAGCAAGCACATACTTTTGAATGTTCCAAATACCTTTCCTTGGCTTTTGCTCCTAGCTACACTGACTCTCTGGCAATTTCCTCCTCTCTGGTGAGCCTACCTGTCTGCGATCCCTGGGGTGGATCAGACCACAGCACACCAGCCAATCTGCTTGATTTCCCATTTCTCCTCAGGAAATCTAAAAACGCTAAGTCTCTAGGATGCACTTCAAGGTACAAAGACCTGGAGAGGGCTGGGAGATGGCTCAGCGGGCAAAAGCGCTTGCTGATCGAGTGTGAGGACCTGGGTTTGACCCCCAGAACTCACTAAAACCAGGCGTGGTACCTCTGTCATCCAGG
The DNA here is from genome assembly GCF_014885135.2 of Alexandromys fortis. NCBI lineage: Eukaryota > Metazoa > Chordata > Mammalia > Rodentia > Cricetidae > Alexandromys > Alexandromys fortis. The sequence goes on from NW_026067977.1 coordinate 5,614,851, forward strand.
GCTCCTACAGGGTGATGGGCAGCCGAGACAGAACTCCCAGCGCAGCCTGTACAACAGAAAACAGGAACAGGACAGCTCCCCTCAAACAAGGTGAAGACTGACACCCACGGGTGGCCTCTGACTGCCACATGTACACCACACTACACCCACGTGCATCCACCTCCCTCTCCCTACACACACACACACACAGGAGGGGGTAAATTAAAAATAAAACACTGGCAGCTGGCTATGGTGATGCATGTTTTTAATCTCAGCACTCCGGAGGCAGAGGCAAGTGGATTTAGGTGAATTCGATGTCACCCTGGTCTAGATAATAAATCCCAGGACAGCCAGAGCTACATAACAGAGAGACCCTGTTTGAAAACAAAACAAAAAATCAAGACAAAACTGAACATGGTGACAGGTGCCTACCCTGGAGGTGGAGCAAGAGGATCACATGAGACCCCACCAAAAAAACAAAGAGAACAAACAAAATAACAAAAACCCTCTGACTGGGACAGAGTACAGTCTCTTTCAGTAGAAAGCTTTGGGGCATGTGACTTTAGGCAAATCACACAATCTGGGCTGAACTCTCTCCCTGCAAAAGAGGTATCCAGCCAGCTGGCAGGGCTGTTGGATGAGTACCTACTGAGGCCGCTGTGGTGTTCGACGGATTGGATAAAGAATCAGTTTAGAGGAGGCTGGAGAGATGACGGCTCAGAGCAGGTAGTGCGATTGCAGAGGCCCCGAGTTCAGTTCCCAGCACCATATCAGGTGGCCTAAGACAGTTTCTTTATTAACCAAAGGTATTCACAGCATACAGAGGGGAATCCCACATCGACCAAGTGCTCCTAATCACTTAGTCATAACCTCTCCAGCTCCAAATCTGAGATGTCAAGAAACACTGGCTGAACAATGCAGCCGAGGTGACAAATTCAACAGTCTCCTTTCAGCCACTTCCACAAGCTATGTGACATCCATATTGGCAATACATTTCCTTTGCAGACTGACCCATGCATTTTCTTTTCCCTTAAGCTACCTTGTGATAGTTTCCCTGGTAACAAACCACAGGCTTCCCATTCTAGAGAGCAATGGCTACAAACACAGCAGAGTAACCTGCACTCAGCAGAGGAGGAGCTGGCACACAGAGAAGAGGCTGCGCAGCATTGCTGCTTCTAGTCAGGGCTTCTGGACGGAGGTGTGGTCTTCAGATTTCAACTGCTCTGTACCAGAGGGTTAAAAGGAACCATGAGAAATGAGTACAACCAAGCCCCCAGTGGCCACATGGCACTGACAGTCAGAGAGGTAGCCATCCAGAAGGTTGCGGACTGCTCCAGACTGTACTTGCTACTTGTCCATGAAAAAGTACAAACTGAGCAAGGGGGGAGGGGTCAATGCTTGGCAGGCATTCCTGGAGGTGGAGTCTGGACCAAGGCAACTCCCAGTGGAGGGGCCTTAGGATGGATGCCAGGGGCTGGGGTGATGCTTCCATTCATCCCAGGCTCCTTGGAATAGGGGTGTCAGAGGGCTGAGATCTCTTTTGACCAAACATCCCAGAGCCCCTGGATATAGGGGTACCAAGGAGCCTCACTTTTGACCAAATAACTCCCCTCAAAAGGGCCCAAACAGAGCACACTCTTCATTCCTATACTTTAGGCAAGACAAGAGATTCACGGTTTAGCTTTATTGACATTACAGTAGACAGGACGAACACATGCTCTACAAAATATACATTCTTATGTGAGAAAATATAATCGATACCGGGAAACAGCCACACTGCACAACGTGGCTTGTATCTCTTTAGAGGTGCCTTACAGGAGGGCTGCTCAGCTGGCAGCCTCTAACAGGAAAAGAGAACAGAAGACAGCAGGAAGCAGAAGTCACTTGTGGGCGAAGAAGCCATCTCCAGCAGCCAGGACATACTTCAAGGGCACATGAAGTATGAAAAACAGTTTCTCTTTGGAAACAGTCACAGTTGCTACAAACTCACTGCATGTCCAACACCAGGCGCAGACAAGTCAAGCTGTTCTACACCCTCACTCCACCACTTGGTCGTTACCAGTGCTGCAAAGAAACAATTCTCAACCGAGAAGGAAGAGACCCAAATCATAACTTAAAACACACGGGGCTTGCGAGAGTGCTTACCTGGGTTTGGTTCCCAGGACACCACACACCAACCTCTCCTTCCCCTCCCACCTTCTCACAAAGCCTACGGGTCTTGGGTTTTCAGATGTTCTAAGTGCAGTTTCTAATACATCCCTAATTCAGAAGCTTGGTACTTCTGCCAACAAACTAACGTTCAAAAAAGAACAAGAACAAGAAAATCTAGGCTAAGTGCAGTATCTTTAGATCATGTTCCAAACAAAAAGTTTAAAGTGGAAAGGGAGGGGCAGCACACCTCCATATTGGACTGGCAGAAAGCACCAAACAGAAACTCAGCTCAGCCATTTACGGTCCCATCGTTTTTATAACCACTCATTAATCTGTAGCAAAACATTTCAGCTGAGGCTGCAGCTCAGAGGTAGACCACTTGCCTTGTATGCAGGAGGCTATAGATCAATCCCCAGGACTGCCAAAAGGAAAAAAAAGAAAAAGCCCAAAGATAGACCAAGTTTCACATAAAAAGAGAACAGATATGGGGGTCTGAGCTCAGTGGGAGAACATGAACTTGTCATTCACAGAGTTGTAGGCTCAATGCCCAGCACCAGGGGAAAACAGCCACACTTACCGGCAGCATGTCAGTGGATAGCCAACGAGAAAAGGCTATCCTCACACACTTGGGTAAAACATCCTAAAACTGCAATACCAACTCCACTCCAGTTGGGTTCCATGGGCAAAACCAAAAAATAATCAAGACAGACATACCTATAGTTGCCACATTTGGAGGGTGAGGCAGGAGATTGAGAATTCAAAGCCAGGGGGCTAAAATAAAAAAAAGCAGTATTTTTTTTTAAAAATCAGAGTAGAGCTATAATACAACACAGGCTAAAATTTTTTGTTGGAGTGATGGCACCTGTGTCAGAAGTATAGGGTTTTTCTTCAGAGAAAATAATGCTACAATTTCATGCTTTTAGCTGGATGGCTTGGTTTAAAAAAAAAATCCTGAAGTGTACTAAACCAAACATAAAGATCAAAGGACAAACTCCCAAGCTAATGACAACATGGCAGACGTCACAGGGACCTTGCCCGTGTTCCACTCCATCGGAGGACTCTGTGCAGCATGGCTAGCAATGACGTCTGCACACACCTCCCCACAAAAGGCAGGTTAGTCCATCACCAGAGAAGTGTACTTTATACCTCTCTACCACCAGATGTACGTAAATAGACTTCTCTCGTGTCCCCCTTTTCACAGAATGGCTGACAGAGCCGAAACTCTTGGTCCTTTACAACCCTTCACTGGGCCACGTACAGCCTGCTGAGTGAAAGTCACCTCACCAAAAACTGCCTGGGCAAAGCTTCTGAGGGGGGTCTTACAGACAGCTGTTCGCGGGGCTGGATTTCACATACTTCCTATCTGGACAGCAGCCTGCAGCTGAAGGTAACAACCAGCAGAAACCCATCAGCTGGAAGAAGCACTGAGGAGAAGCCAATTTTATCACTATTGGAGGGTAGACACTGCTTGGTCAAACATGGGCAAGTTTTTTCAGGAATTCCTTTCTCTAATGTAAGAAGCTATTGTTATTTTTAAAGCAGAGACAGGCTCGTCCCATTTGTAGATGGATTCCTAATAAGTTATGTAACAAGCCAGGGATATCTGGGAGGGAAGTCCAACATTTCACAACCCTTAGGAGACCAGCCTGACACCCCAGCAGAAAGGTCACTGCTGAAGCTTGGAGGTGACGTCCTGGATGAAGTATTTCTAGAGGACTGGGTCAGGGCCTGCTTTCTACCCTGACAGATCACAGCTGACAGCACGCTGAACTCTGACCACAGAACAAGCGAGTGGAGCCCACGTGCTGGAGCACCGCTGCTCAGGAGACAGAAGGCAGCTTTTCAATCCAGACGTGAGTCTGTTTACTGACACTGTTTAAAAGCAGAGACTGTTCCCTCCCGAGCATTTCTTAGACCATTAGTCCTGTTTTGGGGAAATAAATACAGCTAAAGTCAGAGCAAGCAGCATGACTCTTGATCTAGCTAACAGCTGACAAAGGCGGCTCTTTACTGAAGTAGCACAATCCTCTTTCTTTGGTTCCTGGAGAGCTGGAGAGCGGCTTAGAGCAGCTAGTAAACAGCCTCTTTCCGCAGTAAGAGTCAGATGTGGCTAGCCAGGGCAGCACCAGGAAGGGGCTGGCTCTTAATTTCTAGTCAGAACACTATAAAACTGGAACACAGTCCAAAAGGAAGAAAGCGTATGGTCCAATTATGGTCTATAATAATTTTTTAAAGGTTCAAAATGAAAATGAAGAAAACATGACCATTTAAGTAGGAGGCTGGTATTACACAGAGGACAGGCTGAAAGCATGTGACATTTCGTTAGCATTAGTGTTGACATTCGTTGTTTACATAAAGTTTTTTGGCTCCCGAGAGCACACTTCCCTTCTTAATATGCTGCTACATTCGTGGAGATTAAAAACAAAGTAAACATAAAAAAAAGAACAATCTTTGGTTTCCTTGTCATCAAAGCACTTTGCTGAAAGAAGACAATCCCCAAATAAGCCATCTTCTATGCTCACAGGGCTGTGGCAAGGCTGCCGGGCTCTGGAAGAACAAGACATTTATGCTACGAGAACAAGATTATCACCTGGCACTTGTAAACAGACGGCGAGTGATTGGATGCGCGGACCTTCAGGAGTGAAGCAAGCTCAAGCTTATGAGCACACAATCACAAAGTACCCTGTCCTCTACATGAGCTTCGTGACAAAGTCTCAGAGCTTTAAACAGAGTTTGTAGACCTCACTAAACTAAGTTATGCAGTCTATGATCTTGACAAGTTGCTGCCCATACAGTAACTAGATAGGCATTATATATAATTTGGGCATATCAAAAATATTTACACTGTAGCCAACACACAAGGTCAATGAGTAGAAAAATTATTTATAAATGTACATATATTTACAATGACATCCCTGGTTATAGGGACAAAACAAACATACAACACACACACAAAAACAAAAAACAACTCCAGAATACAAAAGCCTTTGCTCTGGTACCAGTTGGCGAAAGGATTCCAGCCCAAGACCTTGAATATCAAAGTCTCGGCCTCCATTCTAGAGTCTCAGTCAGACTCAGGAGAGCTCAGAAGTTATCTCTGTTCCTTGCTTGGAAGGCAAAGTAAAATGTCAAAGCAGTAATGTCTTCTCACGACCATTCTGAGGACTGGGGCAAGCCAGCCGCTAAGCAGCAATGACACCCTTCATGACAGGTAGTGCATACCTAGGCATGTCACTGTGAGGCCATCTGGAGGGACACTTGTCCATCGTCTTCTGCCGGGGCTGTGTACTCTCAGCGTGGTACACATTTCTGTAGTACATTTCTGCCAGCCACTACCTTTTCTTCGCCAGGTGTAAGGCCAAACATCAGGCTACTTTGGTGTGGCCAGATATAATTCGAAGCAAAGAGTAATGCAAACGCTGACTTTGGGGGTTCTTCTCAACTCTGAGGTAGTAAATGAACCAACCTGAGTCTCTGCTCAGACTTCCTCGTGGACGGGCTTCATGTGCCCTCACTACCGTCTTGAATGTTCCGAGTCCTGCTGAAATCAAAAGTGTGATCATGTAACTTGTGGCAGGACACAGGTGAGGAGCAGTTTGGATCCCTCTCCGCCAGGCCCTCATGTCGCGGAAGCTGCGGTGACTCAAGGACAGGCTGTTGGCAAAAGGGAAGCAGGCCTGGTTCTCTGTTCATGTTCCACAGAGGCCGCTGAAATATTTCTGAGAACAAGAGACAAGAAATATCATCAGAGACAGCAGGAATTTCAAAATTAATTTCTTGGTATAGTTTTTTAAAAATGTGTATGGGTGTTTTGCCTGCATGTATGACTGTGTATCACATGTGTGTCTGGTACCCAAAGAGGCCAGAAAAGGGAACTAGATCTCCTGGAACTGAAGTTACAGATAGTTGTGAGCTGCCACATCAGAGCTAGGAATCGAACCCAGGTTCTCTGTAAGAGCAACAAATGCTCTTTATCCCCAGCCCCCTGATACCCTTTTAACCTAATCATCAAAAGAAATAAAGATGCCCAGCACCCTTAATAAGGATACTGAGATCACAATGCCAACATTAAAAACAACAACAAAATAAAAACTGGAACTACAAACTACCAAACCTTTATATTCAACAGAACTAAAAAGCTAGTTTCTAATACCATGCTTCTTTTCTTCACCTGCTAATTTAGTGGCTTTTCTGCTTTAAAAACTATGTTGGCTAGTTTCATGTCAACTTGACACAGGCTGAAGTCACTGGAGGGAATCTCAACTAAGAAAATACCTCCCTAAGGTGGGGCTGTAGGCAAGCCTGTAAGGCATTTTCTTTTTCTTTTTCTTTTTTTTTTTTTTTTTTTTTTTTTCGAGATAGGGTTTCTCTGTG
>NW_026067977.1:5621589-5629990 GCF_014885135.2 Alexandromys fortis
CCCTGTAAGGCATTTTCTTATTGGGTTATAATAAATAGCTATATTTATCAGACTGGGATGAAAACCTGCTAGCTATCTGATGGAGAAGGGTCATCTGTCTTTTGGTTAAGGTCATTTGTCTATCTGTTGCTTCCATTGGTTAATTAATAAAGAAACTGCTTGGCCTTTGATAGGACAGAAAATTAGGTAGGTGGAGTAGACAGAACAGAATTCTGGGAGAAAGAAAGCCGAGTCAGGCAGACACCATGTTCTTCCTCTGAGAGGAAGTGACAGCTGATTGGTCCAGAAAGAGCTCTGTTTTGCTGACAAAAGCTCGGTATATGGTGCTGAGATTGCTTGCCTGACAGAAGAGCAAACAAAACATGTTAGGTTTTTCATGCCGTATGTGTAGCACTTCATATCTCCATTATTTAAATGAAGATAAGTAAAGACCTCCAGTTGACACTAGCTAACAGTGACAATTATTCTAGTATACTGATTTGTTTCCTGTGAAATGAGTGTCCTACCGATAGAACAGAAGGGCAGATCAGGTGAAAGTGAAATCAAAAGTTCAGAAAGGAACAAAAGCATCCATTACCACTGCTCATCTGTGAGAAGGGAAGCTTCTCAGTCATCCTCTCATGGTTGGTGGGAAAGGCAGACAGCTCTCTCTCTGTTGATGGTATCAGACTCTCCAGAGTAGCAGCATCTTGGGGAGGATGCGATAAAAATGTCTCTTTGGGCATCTGAACCATGAGGCTGGACAGAGTCTGATCCAGAACATCCTCCTCAGCAATATAGGTGTATGGACAGTATTCTCGGGTCCTCGAGTAGATGTTGGCATTGTCATAACAATCTGAACAGATCACCCGGGTACCAGTGCCACCTAATAAGATGGGAAAGAACCCACATGCCTTTCTGTTAAGGTAGAGTTTTGTCATAATCAACTTTCTTCTACAGTTGTAACGTTTACTACACACTTACTTTATAAACCAGGTGAGATTTCAAGGTCCTTATGCAAATTAACTCACTTTTTCCTTACAGCATCCCCATGGAGCAGATACAGTTCTCTCCCCACTACTGAGAGTTACGACAGGAGGAAGAGCCGAAATGTGCACCTAGGCATCCTGGCTTCAGAGCCCATGCTCTTGAATTCTAATGTTAAATCTCTGTCAAGCCTGCAGAGACTAAACTCCAACTCTGGGCTTTAAGACAGTCCTAAACCTGTGCTCTGAGACACAGCTTGGCTTGAGCAAACGAAAGCATGGCATGAGAGCCCATGTTACTTTTATGAGTCAATCAACAGTAACTTCTCACATTATCCCTAGTCAAATCCACCTTCCTGGGTCTGTCACCTTCTACAGAAGTGAGGGGGAAGGGCAAGAAGAGGCTCTAGTCACTTTACTAGGGGACTTTGAAGTTCTCCATTATAGGCTGAGAGTCATATTTTACTCAGTATCTACCTGTCAGGAGGAGAATCTAATGTCCTTTGGATGCTATCTGAAGGATGCTCATCTCTAAAAGGGCAAGAAACACTTGGAAAGAGTTTCTAAAACATCCTCTTCTTGTGATGACAGAGAGTGTCCTTCAATTCCTGTTTAAGGGTAACGTGTTTTGTTTTTAAGATGGCCTCCTCTGGTTAAGACTTTAAAGTCAATTTTCATTCCATGTTGCATGAAGTTAAATGTTCTAAGTATTTTACCTTAAAATATTGCCTCAGGCTAATGAGAAAACTATACAATGAACAATAAACCCACTAGAACAGGCTGAAAGAGTAACTACGAACAGTAAAGTGCCTACCGTCAGTGCCTTTGTGTATGTATCCGTTGGCAGGAGGCATAAGTTGCTGATGACTGCCTGCCTCAGAGTTGCTGTAGCCTTCCTGTGGTTCAGACAGTGTTCCTTGGGAAGACAAATAGCTGGGAATGTCTGCAGGCAAATTAAGCTCCTCTGTAAAGAGACATCTGTAACTCTCAAACTCAGGCAGTTGAAGTCAACATTCAGAAGGCAATTTTATAAATATGTTCTACTTTGACACTGTCCTGGAAAACGGTATGGACTTGGGACCCCAATAGCTCATCATATTCCCTTAGCATAATTTTTTTAAACTAATGTTCTTCTCAGAGTTTCATTTTAGAAGTATGACTTGGTTTGCCTAATGTACAGGCTGTAGGTTCACTCCCAGAATTACCAGTGGGGGGTTGGGGGGTGAGCGGTTAACAAAAGGAAAAACAAAAAACTAAACATTAAAATCTTATCTACAGCTACACTTTAACAATCTCTCTACATGGCTCACTTCTCTTGCAGACCCTGGGTAAAAGACCTAGTCACACACAAGGGTTCAACTCTCCCCTAAAACAAACTATGGTGGAAATGAACCTTAGGCTCTATAGAAAGATATATATATATATCAGCTAGGCATGGTTCACCACACCTGTAATACCATGCCAGCACACAGGAGGTGGAAGCAGAGGATCACTGCAAACTCAAGGTCAGTCTGTAGTTCCAGGTCAGCCAGGGCCATACACTGAGATCCTCTCAAAAGAAAAGAACAAACTCGGCACGGTGGTGCACACCTTTAATCCCAACACTCTGGAGGCAGAGGCTAGTAGATCTCTGAGTTTAAGGCCAGCCTGGTCTAGAGATCAAGTGATGATAGCCAGGGATACACAAAGAAAACCTGTCTCAAAAAATCAAAAGACCAAAACAACAAAAAACCCACAAGAACAAGGAAACCATGCCTGTAATACAATTTTAAAAGCTAAATTTAGGGGGAGGTATATATAGTATATACAAATTCTTACAAATTTTTCCCCAGATAGGTTATTTTCATCAGAAAAAGTTCCTTACATCTATTAGCAAGTAATCAATCACAGTACTCAGCTTTTTTATTTTTTACTAAACCCCACAATCCTAAGAATACGCCATGTGTCATCTGGGTGCCACTTACCTGTATTTGTGATACTGTAGTCTTCATTTTTCCTTCTCATATGATAAATAACAATGACCCAGATCAAAGAAGTGCCGACGACACAGCAGACCACAACAATGATGACAATGCCAACTGTGGTCCAACCATCATCCTCATGTCCAATGCTATTCTGAGAAGAGTCGCAATTGGGGGATGAAATGACATTTAAGTAAATATGTCCTCGTTCTGTCCCAAGGGTATTAGACATTATGCAGGTATATTTTCCAGCATCTTCTAGCCCAGCATCTACAATGATGAGAAGCTGATTGGCTGCAGCAAAGAAGTGTCGTTCTGTAACTAAGAGCGGCCCATCATCTTTGGTCCAGTTGAGGCGAGGAGCAGGACTCCCTCCAGCTATGCACTGCAATACTGCCGTTTCACCTCGAGTGACGGTCTTGTCCTCCAGAGGTCTAACAAACGAGGGTGTCTCTAATAGGAAGTTAAAAATACCAAGTTAGGAAATTGATACCCTAAGACTATTAGGAATATGATGACATATGTGGTTTTATGAAGATTAACAGTTAATGTTTCAGAAACACAAAAGCCTCAAAAAAGAAAAAAATCTAATTATGAACTGGTTATGATGATGCATGGCTGTAAACCCTCTACTCAGGAGGCCAAAGCAAAAGGATTACAAGTTTACAGCCATTTCAGCAAATTAGCAAGACCTATCTCTAAGAGAAAGAAAAGCAGGGTTGGGATGCTAGCTCAATACAGCAATGGCCTGGCACACACAAGCCAGGACTACTAGCCATTAGTGCTGGGATTTCTACTGTTTTTAAGACAAGTTATCAACATAACCAAGCTCTTGATCCTTCTGCCTCAGCCCTCAAGTTAACACACTTCTTTTAAAGGTTTTTTAACAGTCAGATCAGAGTGGCTCACCTATAACACATAGTGAGTTCTCAGGGGTTATAGAGTTTTCCTGGGCTATGGGGGTAGTGGGGGAGAAGGAGGAAGAGATGACCCCACAAAACTTTGTATCTAAGAAAACAGAGACCTGAACTGCCTTGGATTCAAGGCATACGTTAAAAAACATGTTTTAGCCAGGTAGAAGTGGTGTATACCATTAATCCCAGCACTTAGGAGGTAGGAGGAGGCAGATCTCTTTGATCAGCCTGGTCTACAGAGTATGTTCCAGGACAATCAAGGCTACACAGAGAAACCCTGTCTCAAAAAAAAAAAAAAGAAACAAAAAACAAAAAAACAAAAACAAAACAACAAAAAACAACAACAACAACAACACAAAGTTAAAAAAAAAATCACATCAAAACCTCCAAGCAGCTCTCAGAGGCTCCAGTAAAGCAGTGGTCCTGACAAAGAAAGCATACCTAACACAGTGAGTGAGGCATTTGCTGAGAGGCCGCCTGCGATATTCTGTGCCATGCAGCTGTAGATGCCCATGTCTTCTATCTTCACGTTGGCAATGAAGAAGACATCATCCTCGGGCATGACATGCATTCGTCTTTCTCGGGCTGCAGGAAAGTCAGTACCACCATCTTTCTGCCAGGAAATCTGAGGTGCAGGGTGCCCTTCTGCAGCACATTCTAATCTGGCCATGGCACCAGTGCGAATGGTTAGATCCATAGGAGTTTTTAGAAAAGACGGCATCTCTGTTCAAAAAAAATTGCAGAGAAAGTAGGCAAAAAAAAAAAAAAAAAAAAAAAAAAAAAAAAAAAGCACGCACAAGCACAGAAATCTAATAATCTAACAGGTGAAATTCTGATGTAAAATGCTTCATTTCTTTGAGAAAACATTCTCTGGACTGCCAATGAACCCAGCTTCTAAAAGCATCTTTCTCACCAGCACCTGAGTGTGTGGAGCACAGTAGCACAGTACTTCTAGAGTACACACCATGCCTAGTGACCATGCCGATGAGAAGGAAGTCAGACAGTCAAAATCTTTCCTGAATGTCAATTCAGAACTTGATATTTAATACTACTCTTTCACTTAGAAAGTTAAATGAGACTTCCCAATCTAATATTAACAAGTGTGAAGAGAACCATGGGGTTTTTTGTTTGTTTGGTTAGTTTTAATTTTGCTTTAAAAAATCTAATTTAAGGGGGCTGGAGAGATGGCTCAGCAGTTAAGAGCACTGGCTGCTCTTCCAGAGGTCCTGAGTTCAATTCCCAGGAACCATATGGTGACTCACAACCAACCATCCATAATAAGATATGGTGCCATCTTCTGGCCTGCAGACAGACATACAGACAGAACACTATATATAATAAATAAATATTTTTTAAAAATCTCATTTAAGAAACACTGGAGCAGGGTTCAGAGCTGGAGAGTTAGCTCAGTAGTTAAGAGCACTTGTAGGACTTGGGCTCAATTCCCAGCACCCAGATGGCAGTTCACAACTGTCTGTTACTTTAATCTCAGGAGATCCAATGCTGTCTTCAGGCCTTCATGGCCATCAGGCATGCACGTGGTACAGACATACATGAAGGCAAACCACTCACACACATAAAATAATAAAATAAAATCTTTTTTAAAAAGCTAGAAATTCAAAAAAGAAACAGGAACAGGACACAAGTATATCTTTTGGTTGCTCACAGCCTAAAATGCTGTAGTTACTCAGTCTCATAGACAATAAACCAAGTTGCTTTGGAAAACTTTTCTTATAACCACTAGGAGAGCTTTATTTTCAAAATCATTAAGGCCATATCGGAGAACTACAGAGATGTTCTAAACACTCTTGAGTATAGAGGACACAGCTAGCATATTAGAAAAGAATTCATGGTTTTCAAAGAATTGTGGTTTTGGAAAGAAAATGAAGACCATCAAAAGAATGTCTTCAGGAGAAACAGAAGTAGGAGTAAAGCGTCTCCTAGGTCAGGTACAGGACAGCAGGTAGGGGGGTAACCCAAAAGTCCACCCCTGCCATATGCCACAACCAAGAGAAAATGAGAGTCCCCTCCAAATGTGGGGTGTGACCTAATTTTCTTGGTCAAGTGACTTATAATTTAGGTGTAAAAAGTACTTCAAAGTATATTTGCCCATCAGCATGGCCATATAGGCCAGACAGTCATAGCATATATTCCAGAATTATACAAATAAGCAAAAGAGAAAGTATTTCAAAAGTCAAGTAGCACAATTCCTTACCATTCACAGTCAGTTTGGCTTTCTGTGAATAATTAGAGCCAAAGTGATTAGTGACAATACACTGGTATTTCCCTTCATCTGTGAAGTTCACATTGAAGAGGTGCAGGACACTAGTGTATTCCAGAGCTTCTTCAGCCTGCTGCCGATAGCGAACAAAATTCTCAATATCCACGTCATAGAGAATTTCACTGTCCTTGCGCCACACAGTAGACATGGGCGAATCACTGCTGCTCACCGCAGTGCACGTCAGAGTCACATTAGCACCTCGCAAAGCAACTGTGCTTTCAGGATGTGTCCTCATCTGAGGCTTCAGAAAATCATCTAAAGGGAATAAATGCAAGTGGCCAAGTCAGTTATTTTTACTTCAGATTCAATTTTAAAACAAATACTGTAAAACTAAAAGCTTCATTCACAGGGGTTAAGATTGAAGGAGACTATAAAGAGCTTAAATCCCTTGTTGTTGGTTTTTTATTTGCTTTTTCAATAATTTATTTATTTATATATTTCATTTTGATTTTCCAAGACAGGGTTTCTCTGTAGCTTTGGAGCCTGTCCTGGAACTATAATTTATTTATTTTTATTTTGTTTGCATTGGTACTTTGCCTGCCTGTATATATGTGTGAAGGTGTCATATCTTGGAGTTATAGTCAGTTGTTAGCTGCCATGGTAGGTGCCGGGAATTGAACCTGGGTCCTCAGGAAGAGTAGTCAGTGCTCTTAACTGCTGAGCCATCTCTCCAATCCTATCTAATCCCTTGTTTAAGGTGAGAAAAGTAAACTCCAGTTAAACAGTTTGTTCAAAGGCATTAGGCAGTGACAGAAGGTGGGCTGGAACCCAGGTTCTGGATGTCAGCATCCAGTACTCTTTCTACCATCCCTCAGGACTCTTAGATGCTTACTATCCATTTCCTAAGCATTACCAATGAGTGGGGACAGATGTGGAGAAAAACCTTATGTAAGAATTTCAAGGTAAATTCTAATTCTACCATACCATGTATGTACACACAATATGATATTTATGTTCCATATATAATGATACATATACAAAATGTTTATGATAACCATCATCATTTCTGTATAATACAGAAAATGGACACAGAAACTTACTTTTTCAAGGCAACTACTAATAAATACATGACTTGAAAGTACTTTGTACATAGCCTTGACATTAAATAGTGAAGAATTCAAACAGGATAAATGCACAAGTGAAAACTGGTTTAGGACTGGTGAGTGCACTATGGATTCATAAATAACAACATTATGGATTCAGAGAAGCTGCTACAGAAATCCTGAACCAGTATCTTTGCCATGTAACATTCCATCGTGCCTTCAAAGGTGTACGTGGAATAGTAGAAAACATATGGTATGAGGCAGACCGGTGGCACACACCACTAATCTCAGCCCTTGTGAAGCAGAGGCAGGCAAATGTCTGAGTTCCAGGCCAAGCTGGTTTGGTCTGCATAGTGAATTCGAGACCAGACAGAGTTACATAGTGAAACCCTGTCTCAAAAACATATAGTATGCCTTACATTTAAAACTAAGTAAAATTCAAAGTATGACAGTGTAAGTAGAATTCAATCCACTGTAAAGAAGATTTAATTATTAAAAAAAAAAAACTTTCCAAGTTGAGAAAAAAAATAAAAATTTATTCTTGAAATCATAAATGTTACATTCAGGACATACTGTCTGAACATACTGTCTATGACTGTCTCTACTGCTCTACTGTCTCAAAGATATGCTGTCACTTTGAGCCCTAAGAAATTGCATAAAGGGACTCGAGAGCAGTTAACAAGAGCAGTTAAGAACACCAGGCATTGCCGGGCGGTGGTGGCGCACGCCTTTAATCCCAGCACTTAGGAGGCAGAAGCAGGCGGATCTCTGTGAGTTCGAGACCAGCCTGGTCTACAAGAGCTAGTTCCAGGACAGGCTCCAAAACCACAGAGAAACCCTGTCTCGAAAAAACGCAAAAAAAAAAAAAAAGGAAAAGAAAAAAAGAACACCAGGTATTCTTGCAAAGGACCCAGGTTCAGCTTCTAGCATATCAGAGCTAACAACCTTCTGCAACTCCAGTTGTGGAGGATGTGATGTCCTCTTATGGCCTCCTGGGCACTGCACACACATAGTGCACAGACATGCATGCAGGCAAAACACCTACATACATAAAATATAGATGAATTAAAAAAAAGAAGAAGAAAAAAAATTGTATTTGGGGCAGGGAAATGTCTCAGTGGGTAAGAGTTTCCATCAAGCCTAATGACATGATCCCTCAACACTCCCAGTGGAAGGAGAGGACTGACTATCCCAAGTTGTCTGTCCTTTTACCAAAAACTGCATCCAAAAAATGAAA
>NW_026067977.1:5630410-5669876 GCF_014885135.2 Alexandromys fortis
CCACAAAAAACAAAAAAAAAAAAAAAAAAAAAAAATCCTGAAGTCTTATCCTCAAGTTAACAATTCCTCTCAAATAAAGCCAATGAGAAGGGAGCACTGAGAGGGTCCTTGCATTATAAAGACAAACAAGAAGAGTGAGGAAAACAACCATTTATAAAACACTAAGTCAAAGAACACAAAATATATCCTGTGTTTGCAAAGGACAGAGAGCAACACCACAAGGACATAAGATGGGCTGTAGAAAGCCATTTGGGGGTGGGTTTTTGTTTGTTTGTTTTGTTTTGTTTTGTTTTTGTTCATCTCCTTTATTTTGTTGTTACAATAGTTAAGAGAAATTTAAAAACTTAAAAACAGAAATACAAACCACAGACAAAATCTCTCAGGTCCACATTCAGGATGCTTTGCCCTGCTAACAACTCAGGATGCGCACAGCTGACATTCACAGAATGGTGAAAGTTGTTATCCACCAGCCACTGAAGCAGCCATTTCAAATGACAATCGCAGAGCAAACTGTTTGTGTTCAGAACACTGCAGAAAGAAAACAAGGAAAAGAATCTTTCATTTTAGCTTTACTCTAGTTTCTCCAGTATAACTTTGCTACACATTGATGTATAGCAAAAAAAAAATTCACCTAATTGTAAGAAAACAGTTAGCCTTAATTACATGTCAGTGTTATGAAATACATCAAAAAAAGACTGAAGGACAAGAGAATCATTTTAGATTAAAGACAAGTAAAGAGTCATTTCATGCATGCATGTTTGTTATGAGACAAGAGTTACTCAGGCTGGCCTAGAACTTAGAATCTCAGAAATACACAATGACACCTACCGACACATGATTCTTGTTTGGGGGTAGGGGTTCTAAACAGGGAGGGATATACATGTGTATATATTATATGCATGTGTATATACTTCTGTGTGTTTGGTTTGTTTGCTGGAGATGGGGACTCATATATTCCAGGATGGCTTTGAGTTCACTGTACACAGGGATGACCTATAACTTCCAGTCCTTTTGCCTCCACATCCCAAATGCTAGAATTTACGGCTGTGCAACACCACATCTGGCTTAACTGGGAACTAAACCTAGAGTTTCTTAGGCATGCTAGGAAAGCACTTTACCACCTAAGCTGCATCTCCAGTCACGGTGATATTTCTGATATTGGAAAAATTTGAAGATAAGCAATCTTCTAGATATAATTTTGTAAATGTTAATTTCATTGAGTATGAAAATGACATTGTAGCTATGTAAAAAAATGTCCCTGGTTTTAGGAAATACATGCCAAGCTATTCAGAAATAAAGTATCATAACATCTATAATTTTTTATTTTAATGTGTGATGAATGTTTTTCCTGCATGTATATGTACTATGTGTATATGCCTGGTGTCTGAGGACATTTAAAGAGTATCAGATCCCCTGGAACTGGAGAAACAGATGGTTGTGAGCATGAAATGTGGGTGCAGAGAACCAAACCTGAATTCCCTGCAAAACCACCAAGTGTTCTTCATGGCCAAGCCAACTCTCCAGTCCCTCAATGTCTTTACAACTTTTAGATGGTCTGAAAACAAGACTTATATGTACAATGTCTACATAAAAACTATATATGTGCAGAGATGCAAAGGTGAAGGTGAGAAAAGAACAAGGGGCATTGGGTAAGTCTGTCAGAAGGTGAATAACTAGTATATTCAGGTGAAAGGGGTGTGGATAGTCATGTACCTGGCTTACGTTCCTGACGTTTAAATTCTTGAAACATTGTGGGCAAGGCTAGTCACAGATTTTGAAGCGCTGAAAGAGCTCTATGTGGGAAGTATGTTGCTATTTTCAAATTATTTCATCAAGACTGAAAGCACTTTAGCCCTCTGGCAATATACTTCAACTCAGAGTAAGAGCCACTTTTAAAAAATGTTGTCTATAAAACAGATCCCTTTGAGGAATCAGTGTTTTTCTCTCTGTGATCCCTTAGCAGAGAAAGCAAACAATTTGGGGAACACTACAACTCATTCTTTGTGCATGATTTAAATGCTCTATTAACTTGGTGGGAAGGGGGATCATGCCACAGTACATGTATGGAGGGTCACTCCTTCTACTGATCTGGGAATCCAACTCAGGTCATCAGCCTGGGAGCCTAGAAACTGTTTTTACCTCTTTAAACCATCTACCCAGCCCTTAAAATATTTTTAAGTCTGCACTTATTAAAATTTTTATGCTTTTTGGCGTTCCTCCTCACGCTTTGTGATACTCTTGAGTTACATATAAAAGATACTTTTGCGGGGGCTGGAGAGATGGCTCAGCGGTTAAGAGCATTGCCTGCTCTTCCAAAGGTCCTGAGTTCAATTCCCAGCAACCACATGGTGGCTCACAACCATCTGGAATGAGGTCTGGTGCCCTCTTCTGGCCTTCAGGCACTCACGCGAACACAATATTGTATACATAATAAATAAATAAATAAATATTTTTTTAAAAAAAGATACTTTTGCTAATATTTTATTATATAATATTCACACACTTCAGGGAAAACTCTGTGTGTTCCTGAAAGTTTCTGCAAACAATATAATACAAAAGTGCTTCAGCTTCAAAGAGGTTCATGGGAAAATGTGGTTAAGAGCTTGTTTTATTATGCAGTTATTCCTGTGACAAAAAAAAATTCAAAATTATGATTGCTAACACTATAGCAGATAGCAAGAACTATAAACAAATTTCTAAGAACTTGAAAAAAACTTCCAAAGTATTTTAACCAACAGAATGTTTAGTATCACTTAATTGACGTTTTCTAGGTAACATACCACATAAATTAGTTTATTGCTTCCCCTTTCATAAGGCAAAGAAATAAAGAATTTTCAGGAAGAGTTGGGTGTTATAACATGCTACTTGGGAGGCTGATACAAGAGGGCCACTTAAATCCAGGAATTCAAAGCCAGCCAGGTCAACATAATGAGACTATGGTTGTTTGAATAGCTATGACCCCCCATAAACTCATGTGCTTAAATGCTCAGTTGATAGGGAGTGGCACTATTAGGAAGTGTGGCCTTGTTGGAGTAGATGTGGCCTTGCTGAAAGAAGTGTCATTGTAGAGGCAGGCTTTGAAGTCTTATATGCTCAAAATAGTGTGACAGTCTCCTTGTACGGCCTGTGGATCATGATGTAGAACTCTCAGCTCCTTCTCCAGCACCACGTCTGCCTGCATGGTACAAAGTCCTGCCATGATGATAATACACTGACTCTTTGAAACTGTAAGCCAGCCCCAATTAAATGTTTTCCTTTGTAAGAGCTGCCATGTCGCAATGTCTCTTTACAGTAATAGAAACCATAAGACAGAGGGCCCATATAAAAAGGGCTCAGGCAGGGCATTGTTGGCACATGTCTTTAATCCCAGCACTTGGGAGGCAGAGACAAGGAGATCTCTGTGAGCTCGAGGCCAGACTGGTCTACAAAGCAAGTTGCGGGACAGCTAAAGAGTGAAACCCTGTTTCAAAAAATAAACAAACAAGCAAACAAACAAATGAACAAATAGGGCTCAGAGCATAAGAGGCTTACTCTTGCTCATTCTTGCTGTTCTGAGTGCATGCCCACACTCTCTCCATCTGAGAATGAGGGGAAAGAAGCCATCTGCAAGCCAGGAAGAGAACTGATACAGTGGTATAAACTTCTGGTGTCTTGGTTTTAGACTTCCCAGCCTCCATACTGAAATAAACTTCTTTAAGCCAAAAGGGGCGGGGGAGGCTCACACGATGATTAAGTAGATAAAGATAGTTGCCATGAAAGCCTGGTGACCTGAGTTTGATACCAGAACCCATAGATAAAGGTAGAAGAAGACAAGAATCTACAAAGTTGTCTCAGACCTCTACACATATGCTACAGCATACAAGCCTCTCCCACCCTACACATCAAGTATACAACATACAATTTTTTTTGATAAAGTCATAAAGGCTAGGGATAGATCAGTGCTAGAGCATTTGCTTGGCTCTGGGTTTGAATCTAGCACTACAAAAGAAAAAAAATTTCAAAGTGTTAGCCAAGTGATCCCAAAGTGAACCTGAAGTCAGAAAGTAGACTTTTATATAAAATTTATCTTGAGACATTTGTCAAAAATAAGGCAAGGTTTGAACATTAGACTACACAAGATCACATTAAACTAAAACAATCCCTATCTATTTAGCCTAGAGGATCGGGTACCCTCACAGAGACACATATGTAGGCAAAACACCAATGTACATAAAATAAAAATAAACCAACTGTCTATAAAGAGAGAGACCATGATCCAATCGAGTATACAATGGATGAAGAATGAATGTCTCTTTAAACCGTTATTTCACTGTATCTCCACATGATCTAGGGAACCACTCCTCCCACCCTGACAACAAACAGTGAGTCTCCAGTTAAGCAATTTGTCTACTGTGACAAGTTATAAGGACTGGAGTAAATCTCAATCTGTGGTAAGAACCAGTTTTTACATTTTCCAACCTATTACAAATCCAATGTACTTTAATAAATTTGTTTAAATGTTTATCTATCATATATGTGTGCACAGATGTTGTGGGAGGGGGGTAGCATACACATATGCCACATTCTTTTCAGGGGCATGGTGGACAACGGCAGGGTCTCTCTACATAATCCTGACTGTCCTGGAACACACTAAGTAGAACGGACTGATGTGAAACTCATAGGGATCCTGCCTGCTTCTGCCTCCCCAATGCTGGGATTAAAGGTGTGTGCTATCATGTCTAGCAACATGTCATGCACTTGTGTGGAAGTCAGAGGGCAACTCATAGGAGTCAGGTCTTCCATCATGTGGGTCCTGGGATCAAACTCAAGATTGAAGGCTTGAAGGCAGGCACCATTATCCATTGAACCACGTCACTGTCCCAAAACTAAGTCCTTTATAAATTACTACAAACTACAAAGATGTCATAATTATATCAAATTGTTGTACAAATTCCTACAAGCTTGCTCTTCATTTTTATCACTGACTTGTCATGAACTGATTCTATTGCATGCCCTTTGAGTAGCCGCTAGCCAAAGCGCTTAAAATATTGATTTTTCCAACATCACAATTTAAATTAATAACAATTCCCAGCTAACTCCCTTAACTCAGAAAAATCTCTACACTAATAAAAAACAATTTTAGGGGCTGGAGAGATGACTTAGCAGTTAAGAACTCTTATCGTGCCAGGTAGTGGTAGCGCACAGCACTCGGCAGGGTGGATCTCTGTGAGTTCGGAGCCAGCCTGGTCTACAGAGTGAGTTCCAGGACAGCAGGACTGACCTCCTTGAACTCATACATGCATGTACGTGGTGCACTTACACATAAAATGATTTTTAAGGCAATTTTTAAAAAATACATAGAAGATGCTGAAGAAATGGCTCAGTGGCTAAAAGCACTGCTCTTTCTCAGAACCTGAGTTCAGTTCCCAGCACTCACAAGGCAGCTCACAACTGTCCATAACATCAATTCCAGATGATCTGACACCTTCTTCTGGACTCCACAGGCACCAGAAGCATACATGGTACACAGATATACATGTAGGCAAAACACTACACATTTAAATTTTTACTTTAAAAATGTGTGAAAAAAGTATAAAACACTATCTTTTTCTACTGTAACATTTAAATTGCTGACCATTTTAGTAGTTTAAATACATTGAAATTAATAACTCAAAATCGTAGAGCAACTTCACAATGTAAAAGAACAAAATTCACTGCTACCCACCTTAACCAATCACAAGGTAAGAACTGGAGACACATGTTTCTGATAATCCAGAAAGTAAAGTACACATTCGAGCCCAGAAGTGGTGCTAAGGATTCCTACTTGTGAGCACATGGGCATGCTCAGTGCCGGATATCTTTAAACGACACCAGCACTGAAACAACTCAATATCAACACTTCTAGATATCCTGCTTAAATTACATGCTTCTGAAAACACCTGAGTCACCGTCTTTCTTTATAGACAATGAAGAGCTACAGAGATGGCTCAATGATTAAGAACATTGTCTGCTCTACCTGAAGACCCAGGTTCAATTCCTAGCACCCACATGGTGGTTCACAATCATCTGTAACTCCAGTTCCAGAGGATCTTATGACCTCTTCTGGCCTCTGTCCCCACCAAGCACACAAATGGTGTACTTTACATACAAAAAGCACTAATAATTAAAAGAGAAAAAAATTACTTACAGTTCCTTTAAGTGAGTCTGAGAAAAAGCATTTTCTTGGATAGACATTATAGCATTGTTGTTCAAATCTCTGAAATCAAGAGAAATGCAAAATCAGTAGCCATCTCTATAGTAAAGCTACATAAATGCTTTATTGTTCATGTACACCTCCCAGGGACAGCAAAAGTTGTTTTGTTTTGAGGCAATCTCAGTATGCAACCCTGTCTGGCTTTAAACTTGCTATGCAGACCAGGCTGACCTCAAACTCGGGAAAATTAGCCTGCCTCTGTCTCCTGAGGACTGAGATTAAAGGCAGGCACCACAACCAGCACAAGGATTCTGCAGTGAGTAAATATATATGAAATACTTACAAATACTCAAGGGATTCAAGACCAATGAATGCTTTCTGTGTAACTGACTTAATCTGGTTTCCTTGCAAGATTCTGAAATAAAATAAAATTAATTAAATATTTATCTATACAAAGTATACTAAGTTAAAAGTCTATAGTGTGGCTTAGTAACACATTTTTAAATTACTTTTAATTATGTGTTTGTGTGTAGATGGTGGGGTAGAGGTATGTTCATGTGAGTGCTGTGTCTATGGAGGCCAGAAGAGGACATCAGACCCCTTCAAGTGGAAGTTACAGGTTGTTACGAGCTGAGAACCAAACTCAGGTCCTCTGAAAGAATAGAAAACATTCCTAACCTCTGAGCCATCTCTTTAGCCCCTTTAATGGCTTTATTGAGACATAACTGAGAGAAAAAACTATACACACTGAATTGGGGCTTAATGAAAGCAAGCATTTATTTTAAAGAAAGTTATGAACTTACTAATTAATGCAAAGCGCAACATGACATTTCAGAGCTCCTCTGAGCTCCTCTGAACAGTCATCCTAACCACTAAACTGCTGATACTTTGCCACTGCTACACGAGGTTAAATTCCCCACTTCTCTCCTTAATAAAAGATGGTCAGATTAAAGACATTCAGACAAGTATAAATATTTGGAGAAAACCTTCTCAAAAAGATGTAAAATGCTTCATAGGAGAATATTTTCTCCTATTATTAGACATATTCCCCACATATCTCATGATTAAACATACTACTACTCAACTACACTTTCTGAAAGCATTTATTTCTCTTACTTGAATGGAAAATTCTATTCTGTAACTTATTCAAATCCTGCATGATTTAGAATGCAAACTTGTCATTATAGAAATCAGTATGGTGGGAGGCTAGAGAGATGGCTCAGTAGTTAAGAGCACTGGCCGCTCTTCCAGAGGTCCTGAGTTCAATTCCCAGCAACCACATGGTGGCTCAACCATCTGTAATGAGATCTGGCTCCCTCTTCTGGCATGTGGGCATACATGGAGGCAGAATGTTGTATACATAATAAATCTTTAGAAAAAAGAGAAAGAAATCCTCAGGGTTGCCCATTGGTCCCAATTAAAAAAACCAGTACAAGCAGGAGAGAAATCCTGGAGGCAGAATGTTGTATACATAATAAATAAATAAATCTTTTAAAAAAAAAAAAAAGAAAGAAATCAGTATTGTGGTTCCTCCAAAAACTGAAAATAGAACTACCTTGACCTAGCTAAGCTACTGGTAAATATATACCTGAAGGACTCTGAGTCAATATGCCACAGCCTAGGTGTCCACTGAAACATGGATGGATGAAGGAAAGGTAGCACATATATACAACACAATTTTATGCAGCCATAAAGAAAAATGGAAGTTTCGGAATTTGTAGAAAAATGGAAACAACCAAACGTTTTCTCTTGTATGCAGAGGCTAGACTTAGAATTATATACATGTGTGTAATAAATGTGTTTGTAGGTCATAAAACTGAAAAAGGTATCATGAGAGGGGAGGAAAGATCTTAAGGAGAGTGGGAAATACAGCATGGTACATAAGTCCTAAGAAAGCAGAAGGAACTACCTGGATGTAAAAGTGAACCACACAAGCAGAGAGGAAGTGGGAAGAGGACAGTAGGGGAGGGGAATGAATGAGAACAAGGAATAATAAAACATATGGAAGGATAACATTCTATGATAAAACCTATCTCTTACAATACTAACCTGAAACTAAGAAATAAAAAAATACATTTCCATAGGAATACTTTATAAATAAAAAGCACCTAAACAATAACAAACTATTTGACAAACAAAGCTCCTTCCTTTAGGAGATGATAGAAAGCCTCAGACTTTCTAGCCATATAAAAAACACATTATCCAATAACATTTAGAATTGCTCCTTGAAAAGACCATATATACACAAACACCACAGATACATACAATTTAGTGAGACTTTTGAGTCCAGCAAAGGCTTCACTAGCATCTTCTATGGCCCATGAAATTTCATTGTTTCTCAAATCTCTGAAAGTGTCAAGGAGAAAAAAGTGTTAATCAACATGACTACCATAAACTAGGCAAGATCATGGTATGGCAGGATAAAAGGATACATGCTAATTTTGACCCTTGTTTTAACAATTATTACAGTGAAAACTCAGTCCTACTTTTTAAAGGATTATTTTTGATAAACACAGAAGAATTAATAAATTAAGTAGGCGTGTTAGCACGTGACTTTAGTCCAGCACTCAGGAAGCAGGCAGGAGGATCTCTGTGAGTTCAAGGCAGCCTGACCTACATAGTGAGTTCCAGGATAGCCAGAACTTCATAGAGAAACGCTGTCTCAAAAATAAAAACAAACAAACAAATAAGCAAACAAGCCAAGCAACCTGCTAAGGTTACTAATCTTTCTAGTTAACCACATCTAATTGTACTAGCCTATTAAAAATTGTAGACAGGATTGTACATAAAGAAGGGTTTCAAGATAAAGAAGATAGATAACAGCTTACAAATGTAATTTTAGATTAATGGGATTTCTGGGTGTTTCAAGCCTTCCTCTGGGTCCTTAACCTCAAAATAGCTCAAAAAGTAATACCAACACAGAGCTTCACAGCTCAAGAGCAATCTAACATTCCCCTTGGGAATCAAAAAATGGTATGCCCACGTGCTAGAGTAGTCACTGTGTTTTCTTGAAAACTACAGTCTTTTAAAATCCACCATCCCATTCTCAGAGGAAGTACAGTTGTATATATCATGTGCTGATAAAATATCAGTTATATTAAAAATATTCAATCACAAAAAAATTTAATCAGTTTGCTTCCTAAAGCCATCTTACACTAAACTAAGACACATGTTTTCTGATTTATAAGATTACATAAAGAGGCTTCTTTTTTTTTTTCCAGACAGGAGACAGGGTTTCTCTGTGTCACAGCCCTAGCTGTCCTGGAACTAGCTCTTGTAGATGAGGTTGGCCTCGAACTCACAGAGATCCACCTCCTGAATGCTGAGATTAAAGGTGTGTACACCATCACCGCTCAGCTGAGAGGTTTCTTCTTACTTAGCCCTCTTCAAGCAAAACGATAACATAGTTCATAATTAGTAAGGTATGGTGGCACATACCTTTAATTTCAGCACTCCAGAGACAGAACTCTCTGAGTTTAAGGCCAATTTGGACTACATATACAGGTATGCGTTTTTGTATGTGTGTATGTGTATGTAGGTTTGAATGAGAAATGGCCCCTTTAGGCTCCTACAGTTGAATGCTTGATCCTCAGTTAGTGGAACTATTTGGGAAGGATTAGGGGGTGTGGCTTTGTTTGAGGAGGTATCACTGGGAATGGACTTGAAAATTTCAAAACCAGGTCAGGTCCAGTCTCATTCACTTTATCTCCATTTTGTGGATCAGATGTAAGCTCTCCATTACTGCTCCAGTGCCCTGCCTGCCTGCCTGCCGTTACATGTTCCCCACCATGATAGTTATGGACTTACCCTCTGGAACTGTAAGAAAGTCCCCCAATTAAATGCTTCCTTTTATAAGTTGCCTTGGTCATAGTGTTTCTTTCCTTTTTTTTTTTAAGATTTTATTTATTATTATGTATATAGTGTTCTGCCTGCATGCCAGAAGAGGGCACCAGATTCTATTATAGATGGTTGTGAGCCACCATGTAGTTGCTGGGAATTGAACTCATGACCTCTGGGAGAGTACACAGTGCTCTTAACCTCTGAGCCAGCACTCCAGTGCGGTCATAGTGTTTCAACACAGCAGTAGAACTAAGACAGGAGTCAGTATCAAGAACTGGGGTACTGGTGTGATAGGCCTGACCATACTCTTATTTAAAGAGATATGGCAGACTTGGGACTTTGGATGAACAAAGCAGTTGAATGCTATAGTAGGGCTTAACTGGGCCACCCTAGTAGGAGCATGGAAGACTGAAGTGCTGAGAGCAATGTGTCCTATGAAGACCCAGTTCAGAAGGTTTCAGAGGAGAAGAATATTAGAGACCATTCTTGTGATGTGTTGGCAAAGAATGTGGCTGCTTTCTGCCCTTTGTCCAAAAAAAAAAATCTGTCAAAGACTAAATTGAAGAGGTTTGGACTAATGTCACTGGTAGAGACTTCAAAGCAGCCTAGCACTGACTGTGCTATGTAGTTATCAGTGATCACTATCACACAGATCTACAATGAAAAGGAGCCAATAATGCAAAAAGAAATAGAAAATAAAATATACAGTTGGGGTGGGGAGTACATTGGAGTGTATGTAACACTGGAGCCAAGCAAGCCCACAAAGATGAGAAGTTTAAAGAAAGGTCTGATGCTAAATGGAATAAAAGAAATGGTACCTCAGGGCAAAAACCAACTCAGCTAATCCTATAACTTATAAAAAGGAAAGTTTATGTGGCAAAGGAAATCACCAAGTCAAAGCTTATGCAAATGTAAGTCATGGAAGAGACCATGTTTTAGCCCACGCAGTGGAACTTCACACTCTGGCCACACTACTCTGGTTTGATCAAGGATACAGGAAAGGAATTGTAGCATATTCCTCAGCAATTAGGGAAAGTCGCTTAGGCAAGGTGTGTGGCAGGGGAGTCCCTTCATGGTGGCCCAAAGAGGCAATTTCATGAAGCTATTAAGGTGAAACCTGGGTAATTACATTGGAGATCCCAAGATGATGGCGATGCCAGAACTATGGACACCTGTCAAGAGCTATAGACAGGTGTAGAACCCACCAGAGAAACGTGCTGCAGTCAACAAAGCTGAAAAAGTGGGATATAAAAAACCACCTACACTGCACATAGAGATACAGAATTTGGAATTTGCCCTGCTGGGTTTCGGTCCTGCTTTGGTCTAGTGTTTCCTATGCCCCCTTTTCTCTCTTTTGGAATGGTAATGTACATTCTGTACCACTCTATGTTGGAAATATTTGATTTTTGATTTTACAGGGAATTATAATTAGAAGACTGCCTTGAGTCTCAGATGAGACTCTGGACTTTTTAAATAGTGTTGAGACAATGAAAGACTATGAGGGCTTCTGAAGTTGAACTAAATGCATTTTTCATCATGATACTGCTAACAATTATATAGGGCCAGGGAGTGGAACATGGTGGTTAGAATGAGAACAGCCCCCATAGGTTCATATGTTTGAATGTTTGATCTCCAGTTAGAACTGTTTGAGAAGGATTGGGTTATGTATGTCCCTGCTGGAGGAAGTGTGTCCTTACTGGAAGTGTGTGGCTTTGTTAAAGGAAGTATGTCACCAGGGTTTTTGGTTTTGAGGTTTTAAAAGCCCACACAGACCCAGTCTTTCTGTCTTCTGTCTGGGGATCAAGATATAAGCTCTCAGCCACTGCTCCGGTGCCATGCCTGCCTACTGCCATACTTCCTGCCACACTCCCTGCTATGATGCTCATGAACTAACCCTCTGTAACTGCAAGAAAAGCCCCAATTAAATGCTTTCCTTTTTAAGAGTTGCCCTGGTCAAAGTGTCTCTTCACAGCAATAGAACTAAGTAACTAAGTATAATAGTAACTAGACAGTATGCATCATCAATATGAGAGTATTTTCTCATATTTTTTATGTCTCCTTCTCATTGGTGGTTAGGTCCCAAAATTTGGAGCCTATCTCTTTCCTGAAATCATTTATTAATTTTGAATGTAATAATCACAAAGTATTCTAATCAAGAGCCATTAAGAATTTAAATTATGAGAAAGGGGCCCCTAAGAAGGGACAAAAGACATTCTTAGGGGGAAGGGATAGAACCCAGGAGATATAAAAGTAGGAAGAGGAAAAACAAAGTAGAAATGTTTACATGGGAAAGGAAGCAGGGGAGTAGGGGAGGATGAGGAGAAGAGGGAGAGGAAAGGGTGGGAAATTAAATCTATGGATATGGTTTTAACTAAACACACCAAGGCTGAGGGAGTCTCAAGGAAGAGGGAGGGAATGCAAATGCAAGGGCAGGAAGAAGGATTGGAATGCTGTGGAGCACCGTCCTCTGGGCATGACACAGCAGAACAATCTTAAACTCTCAGAAGCAGTGCTCACCCACATAAAATGAGGCCCATCCTGGAGAAAACCAGCTGTCAGAGGGTTATCACTGTCCCAAAACTCACCCCCACACACCCAACCCTTGGTCTCCTGAGCAGGTCCTGCTTTTCCCCATCCTCTTCTACAGTGCCTGGTAGATAAGTGCTTCTCAAGAACACAAACCTCTTGTAAGACTTGTCCTGGACTCTGGTATTACACATGTGCTACTAGTGCAATAAAGTGAAGGCTGGCTGCCCAGATACATAATTTATCTAAGAAAATAAATTTCATAAAGAAAAAAAGATGAGGTCTCACAGACACTACTACCTGAGCCAGATTTTATAAGCAATGAAATTTATCAATGGTCCTGCTCCACTGAACAAGGTCAATAATCAATCGACAGCAGCACATGGACGCGCACTTCACACACACACACCATTTAGCCAAGCATGATAGTACATGCCTATAATCCCTATACCTGGAAGGCAGAGCTAAGCTACACACTGAGATGACGTTAGTTTCTTTTAGGCAAAGAATGAAGATGTAGCTCAGTAGTAAAGTGCTGGCCTAGCATGCTCAAGTTTTACACCATAGCACTGCCCCCAAAGACCCAAAAATCACACAATGCAAAAAGACACGCAGCAAACTACCACAGCGAGCAGACTGCTACCACTATCCACCTACATCCTTCCAGACAAGGCTGGAGTTCTGGTACACTACCCACCAAGAGAGCAAGCAATGACTGCATTCTAACACTGCCAACTGGCATGGAAAGGCTTTGATGTTATGAGATTAACTCAGAATTAAAGTGTAAGCTGCAGTAAAATTTATTTATGGGATAGAGAACAAAAGAAGCACAAAATACTAGCATATATCCATTTTCATACTGATTATTTTCATTCATTTGCTTAGTTTCAATCTAAAACAGATTTTAAAAAACAAAACAAAAACTTACAGTGTTTGAAGATTAGAAAGAAACCTAAATACACCATCAGCAATATGAGTGACTCTATTGTCACCTAAATTCAATCTCTCCAGTAAACTCAAACCCACAAAGGCAGATTCATCAAGGCGGGTCAGTTGGTTATTGGACAAATCCCTAAAAAACAGAAAACATTGAATGTCAAAAATTATTGTATTTAGCCCAATTTTACTCCATTGACATGCTAAGTTTAGGGTTTCTAACAAAGACCGAGGAAATACAGATGCTAGCTCTCATGACTACCATGAGCTAAGTAATTTACTCCAATCTGCTCTAGTCTCACACCCTCCCATGAAACACCACTCAACACTTACAGTTCAGATAGTCTCTGGCAGAACTCCCATGCGTCGGGGCTGATTCTTTCAATAGCATTCTGGCTCATATACAGCTGCTGTAACATTCGCAAGCCATATAGCCACCCCTTGCTCACTCCTGTAAGGTTATTATGTTCCAGTTCTCTGTACAATTATAGAGAGAAGTAAGTAACTCAAAACAAGACTTCAATACCAAGATTTTAAATCTCACTTAAATGTTTTGACAAACAGATACCTTAGCTGAACTCTAGTGACCTAAGAAACTTAAGATCTAGCCCTAAAGAAACTAAGTATCTATAAAACAAACACACCAAGTGGTATTGGATTTCTGGTTCAGATAAATTCTGGTGATTCAAAACAATATAATTTATATTGAAAAACTTAACAAAATTACCAGTTAAATAAAAAAAAAAAACTTAAAAGTCTCTATGAAAGCATGTGTGAGGCCATGCTTCAGCCTTGGAGGGGAGGAGGAAGGGGAAGAAAATGAAGGTTTTAGCATGTTACCTCACATCAGAAAAACCATGTATCTCTGTTAACTAAGCAACTACACTAGCTATTTACACTAGCTATTAAAAGCCCAGCAAGAGTCCTCCCAACTCTCCCCTATCCCAGTACTTACAACTCTTCCATATTATTCAAGCCAAAAAACGCTCCATCTTTGAGTATGCTAATTCCATTTCGCTGCATTTTCAATGAGCGTAAAGAATCAAGACCTTGGAAAGTGAGGCCTTCTACAGTTTTAATCCTGTTTCTTTTCAGCTCCCTTGAACAGAATATTTCAGTTAGAAACTGGCTGAGTTACTCTAACAGTAATTTAAACAGAAAAACAGCTGTAGAGGAAAACTTGTCTCTTACAATCCATAATTTTGATACTCACAAGAATTGGAGATGAGGCAGCTTGAAGACTTTAGGTGGAATCATGCTAATTCGGTTACGATTTAATTTTACCACTAATAAAGAACCCGATAAGTTGTCAAAGCAACCGGCCTCCAAGGTGGTTATCCTATTATTACTCAAATTCCTAAAATGACAAGGTAGCAGCAAAAGAAAAGAAACAGTGATAACTAACCAAAGTCTGTAACTCTGGCTCCAATTCCATCACTTAGCTATATACATTTTGTCAAATCATTTAACTGCTATCCCCACAGCCCCCCAAATTATGCTTTTTTTTTTTTAATGTCAGAAAAAAGTCATGTGCCAAGGTTGTAATGAAGTCATGGGACACACACACCATGCAAAGGCATGAACACCCAAGCATCGTGCTTTTTGTGTGTGTATTCATGTGTATATGTTGTCCAGGTGAATGTGTATAATGTGGGGGGGGGGGAGTTAGAGGCAAGAGCAGTATGGGGGGAAGAGAGGACTACCTCTACCATTCTCTGACTTTAATACCTCAAGACAGGGTCTTTCCTGAAACCAGAAGCTAGTCACTCATGGAACCAGGAGTCCATCATTTTGGCTAGACAGGCTGGCTGGCCATCCAAGTCTCACTACCCCCAATGCTGGAGTTATAGACACACACAGTCATGTCCCTATTTTCATATGGGTGTTTGGGATTTGAACTCAGGACCTTGTGTTTGCAGAACCAAGCATCTGTACCCACTGAGCAATTTCCTCAGCCCCTAACTACTATTTTAGTCACAAATCACTTAATTGCTTTCTCCCTACATCTACAAAATTAATTCTGTGCTGAAGGTACAGCTCAGAGATGGAGTGCATATGGCAAGGTCCTGGGGGTTTGAGCCCTGATATTGAAAAACATGGGGAAGGTGAGACATGGTGGTATATACCCTTAATCCCAGCACTTATAAGACAGAGGCAGTTGGGTCTCTGAGTTTGAGGCCAGCGTGGTCTACCTGATAAGTCCCAGACCAGCCAGGAAAACATAGTGAAACCCTGTCTCAAAACAAATAGGGAAAAAGTAAAGGTCTACTTCATTTAGGATGTTATAAGGTAGTGTGAATGAGTATGCTTTAGAAACTGGCATGCAAGCTAACTAACATCATCATTACACAGGATAAGCTACTATTTAACAAACAATAACAAAGTATTCCTAGTTTACTTTTTACAAAACTGCTGATTAGGACTGGAGGTGTGACTCATGGGACAGCAACTGCCTAGTGTGATAAGATACTGATTTGGTTCCCAGTACCAAAATGAAAAACTCTCAAACTAAATCTTGTGCTGACAAGATGGCCTAGCAAATAAAAGCACTTGCCAAACAAGCCTAACAACCTGAGTTCCATCCCCGGGACACAAATAAAGATGGAAGAAAAAAATTGAGCACTATTAGAGCACACCTTTAATCCCAGCACTAGGGAGGCAGAGGCAGGGGGATCTCTTCATTTCAAGGCCAGACTGGCCTACAGAGCCAGTTCCAGGACAGCAGGGATACACAGAGAAACCCTGTCTCAAAAAACCAAAAGAAAGAAAAAAAAAAAAGCAAGCAAAGGAAGGAAGAAGGAAGGCAGGAGGGAGGGAGGAGAAAGATAGAGGTGGAAGACAGAAAACAGTTGTACAAAGCTGTCTTCTGACCTTCACACTCTTGCTTTAAGACATTACATCACCCCATGTACAATAACAAACAAATCAATGTTACAAATCTCAAACTTTGCTCTCAATGCCTAGTAATTTTTTTTCTGGCAACAGAGTACTCTTTCTTTTCAGGTGAAGTAGAAGAATAAATAACTCCAAAAGCCCAAAACTAAGCTTATTTTACACATGAATATCAAAATTAAACAAACAGCAGACATTTGAGGGAATGTGGTTAACCAATGAAACACAGAAATGCACTTTAAAGAGAGTCCAGAAAGCAGGCAGGCCCAGCCCACTGTCCCCTTGCAGTTTACTCCAGAAATTATCCTCCCCATCAATTCAGTAACTCTAGGTCTCTATTTTACTCACAGGGATTTCAGCGACATTTGAGGAAATGAAGACGTCTTGATTTCTGTTATGATATTGGAACTGAGGTCTAAACTCTCGAGAGCAGAGTAAAGCTGAAGTGCTTCTGCATTTATTTCTGGTATTAAATTATGGACTCTATAAAACAAGGATTAAACTGAAGTTATTGCCAGTGACCCATTTCAGGCCACAAGGAAACTAAACAATTAGAAGAAAACGTATGGACTTTTTAAAAACAAATAACAGGTACTGTTATATTCCAGTGACAGCAGATTGATAGGAGGTGTTGGTTCTCCAAAACACATACACACCAACATACAATTCATAATTTAAAAAAATGAAGTCTTAACTTACAGTGAAAGCAGAGTAATATTAGGTGTTGGTTCTCCAAAGTACGGGATCTCTGTTAGTTCATTGTAATTCATTTTCCTAAGCAAAAGAGAAAACAGTTTTGAAATTTTAATGGTAGAAATTACCTCCTGAATTCTGGTTTTTTTTTTTTTTTTTTTTTGCTAATATGTTAGTGTATCCAAATTCGGACAAGTCTATGACACAGAATAAGTTAGACTAATATAAAATGTGGTTTTGGAGAAATTGGAACTTTTCTTCTTTTGTGTAAGATTTTTATTATTTCTAATGACATGAGAAGAAGAGGGTTGTACACATTAAGTGCAGTGCATCCCCTGAAGCTTAAGTTACAGGTGGTAGTAAGTCACACAATATGAATGATGGGAATCAAAGTCAGGTCCTCTACTAACCTGAGCCATCTCCCCAGCTCTGAGAAATTAGAAATTTTAATGTGTTACTCCATAGTAAATGGCTTACCATTAAAATCAGTATTAAATGCTAGATGTGTTTTTAGCACACCTGTAATACCATTACTTGGGAAAAACAGAAAAGAGAATGTAAGTTCAAAGTCAGCCTGGATTATAACAAAAAGACCCTGTCTCAAAAAGCAATAGCAACAACAACTACAAAAATCAGTATTACAAAGGCTAGTTCCAGATATGACGATGACACACACCAGCAATCCTAGACCTTAGAAGATGGATGTAGAGGATGCATATGTCCAAGGCCAGCCCACACAGTACATTCTAGACCAGTCTAAGCTATGTAGTAAGATTCCATCTTTTTAAGAAGGGGGGTTGAAAGGCCAAAGAGTTATGGTTTAATTGTTAAGAACACTGGATGTTCTACCAGAAATCCCAGGTTTGATTCCAGCACCCATATGACAGCTCACAACTGCCCTGAACTCCAGTTCCAGGGTATTTGACTTCCTGTTCTGGCCTCTGTGGACCCTGCATGCATGACGTGCACAAACACTCAGACAAAATACCCATTCACATAAAATAATAAAAACATTGTGTTTTTTTAAGGGAGTTAAGAAGTGCTGTAATTATATTTTAATTTTAAAAATGTTTAAAAAGGGGGCTGGAGAGATGGCTCAGTGGTTAAGAGCATTGCCTGCTCTTCCAAAGGTCCTGAGTTCAATTCCCAGCAACCACATGGTGGCTCACAACCATCTGTAAAGAGGTCTGGCGCCCTCTTCTGGCCTGCAGGCATACAGAGAGAATATTGTATACATAATAAACAAATATATAAATAAATAAATAAATATTTTTAAAAAATGTTTAAAAAGGGGGGCTGGAGAAATGGCTCAGAGGTTAAGAGCACTGGCTGCTGGCTGCTCTTCCAGAGGTCCTGATTCAATTTCTAACAACCACATGATGGCTTACAACCATCTAGAATGAGATCTGGTGCCCTCTTCTGGCAAGCAGGCACACATGCAGAAAGAATACTGTATACTTAATAAATAAATGAATCTTTAAAAACATGTTTAAAAAGGAGGAGGGTGGAGATATAGCTCAGTGACAGGAGAGTAGCATAGCTGTGAGCTGCCTCACATGGCTGTTGGGAATGGAACTCGGTCCTCTGGAAGAACAGCAAGTAGTCTTAACCACTGAGCCATCACTCCAGCCCTTCTTTCAATTTTTTTCACGCATCTCTAGATTAAATATTCCCAAATTCAGACTGAAGAAATGGTTCAGGCAGCAAAGTGCTTGCTATACAAACATAAGGATCAAATTTAGATCCCTAGCACCAATGTAAAGCTGAATAGAGTAGTACACATCTGTACACCCAGTATGGAGGTGGAGGAAGTAGAAATCCCTGGTATGCATGACCAGCCAATCTAGCTGAGTCAGCAAGGCCCAGGTTGAGAGCTACTGTTTCAAAAACTAAGGTAGAATGAGGCCGAGAACCTGAGGCTTGACAGGTTATAGGCCCTAGAGGGAAATCTACTACTATTCTGTTAAATGAACACATCAATAAAACGACTCTTAATGACATACTGCTATGCCCAAAGATCAATGTATCTCTCAACCCTTATCAGAGAAGCTTCTTCTCCTTGAAGCAGATGGTAATCCATGTGCAGAGAGTAAGAAACTTTGGAATGCTCAGCCCTGAATGGATATCTGTATCATACCCCTTCATCAAGGTTCAGGGATGCATGAAAAAGAGGGGGCAGAAAGACCCTAAGAGTCAGAGGTGGCAGATGACCTCAGGAAAACAGCTGTCTTCTTACACAAAACAGGGCAAATGTACACACGAACTCACATAGACAACAGCATGCACAAGGCCTGCACAAGCTCAAACCAGACAAAAACCCCTGGAAATGTGAACACAAAGTCCCACTCCAAGATAAAAAGCTGTTTACAACTGATAACTGCTGGGAGAGAAAATCAGTTTGTTTTCAGTGGAGTGATATTGAGTATATCAACCATATCAAGGAAGGCTCCACGTTCAGGAATAGCTAGCCAACACAAATTACCATGTTTGTTTAGAGATTTTATTTGCTTGCTTAGTCTTTGTTTTTTAAGAGAGAGAAAGAGCACTGATTAGGTGCAGAAGCAAGTGGATTTTGTGAATTCAAAGCCAGACTGATCTACAAGCTGAGTTCCAGCACTCAGGAGATAGAAGCAAGGGGGGGGGGGGGGGGATCTCTGAGTTCAAGGCCAGCCTGAGCTACAGTGTAAATTCCAGGACAATCAGGGCTACACAGAAAAGCCCTGTTTCAAAAGAAGAACAAAGTCAAAAACAAGAAAGAGAGAGATAAAAAACATGAAGTTGGGTGAGGAGATATGTGAGGATCTGGGAGGACTTGGAGGAAGGGAAAGAATGTGGCCAATGTAATATATTCTCTCTCTCTCTCTCTCTCTCTCTCTCTCTCTCTCTCTCTCTCTCTCTCTGCCTCTCGGTTCTTCTCCCCTTCTCCCTTTCCCCTCCATAACCCACTAAATAAATATCCAACCTTACTCTGCATGGTGTGCCTATCCATGTCTCTGTCTCTTGCCCACCACCACATGGCTCCCTGCCCGGGACCAGCCACCTTCGGAGACCTGCAGCCTGGTCTCATGGTGTGCACATCTATCTGTCTCTCCTTGAGGCCTGCTGCAGCCACTCGGGGAACTGCACCGTCCCTGCCTGGGACTGGCTGCTCTCAGGACCGCTGCCTGCTGCCATATAGCCTGCTGCCACTGCTCGGAGACCTGCAGCATTTTTGCTGGTGCAACTGCCAGGGATCCTGCAGCATTTTTAATTAATCCATTATAGTCAAAATATATAAAATTCTCAAAGGATAAATAAAAACATTATTTTAAATAAAAAGGTAGGCAAGCAATTCAGGAAGACACCTAATGTTCATCTCTGGAATCCACAAGCACATCCAAGAGCACAGGCAAAACACAAACATACACCAAAAAATACTCAAATTCATAATTGGGTTATTTCAAAGATCATAAGAGTAAATAAATAAAAATAACTTACACTTCTTGTAATGTTTGTGATTCCAAGCTAATGTTCCAGTTAGACAACCGGTTATGACTCAAATCCCTGAAAAAGACAAATATACATAGCTTAGTGGTGGAAGCTGAACCTCACATAAAAATAAAACAAAACGTGAGCTATATAGATATATCAATGTTAGAGAGACCAAGATCCAGGCACTCCCTAGTATGTCCAAGGAAGGGAGGAAGTACAAAACTAAAATGGAAATACTGGAAGTCCTACTAAAGGTAAATTTTTAAAGATTCATTTTAGCCAGGTGTACATGCCTTTAATACCAGCATTCAGGAGGCAGACTACTCAGGCAGAGGCAGAAGTTTTAGGCCAGACTGAAGATAGGGTTATCAGCACTCAATATGGTCCTTTGCAAGATTCCTCTCTTCAAGAGTAGTATGTGTCCTTAACCTCTGAGCTACCTCACCAGTCCCTAACTGTGAATACAGGGCATGGTACAGAATTGTCTGTAATTCTCAGCACTAAGAAGGTAGAAGTAGGAGGCCCAGCCAATGTGAGGTTTGCCTGGTATCACAGTAAACTCTAGGACAGTCAGAATTACATAGTAGTCTCAAAAAGAAAAAAAACGTGCAACTGAATTTCATCATTACCAAAATAAATGCTTATGAATAAGTCCATCCAAATTTCAAAACAGATTTAATACTTTTCCATTTTCAATGTGTTTTAGTAATTTAGAATATATTAATATGGTTCCATAATAAAAGCAAAAGCCAACTATGATGATCCATACCTATAATCTAAGCACTTAGAAAGCTGAGGTAGGAGGAACATAAACCTCAATCCAACCTGGGCTGTATAACAAAAATTTTGACTCAAAAACAAACAAGCTGGGTGTGGTGGTGCACTTGGAAGGCAAAAGTAGACAGATCTCTGTATCTCTGAGTTCCAGACTATAAGGCTACATAGTGAGAAACTGGGACCCTGTCCCCGCCCCCCCCAAAAAGTCAAGTATAAAAGAATAGAAAGTCTTCTATCCTTGTTACCAGCTTCCTAAGTCTGTCTTTTTCCAACAGCAACAAATGAAACTACTGTGTGATTGCAGCCCTCCAAATGTTTTATGCATACGCCAGCAAATTTTTACACAGATGATAACGTACATTTGGTTCACTGGACCACATTGGACATTTGTCCCTTGCTTTCTTCACTTAACAATGAGTTTCTTTATCTCTTGTAGTGATTATATAATGCCAGATTAGCTGTTAACAAATCTGAAGGTAGAAGTCACAAGTCAAAATGAGTGTTTCTATACTAAAACTTGAACTGAGTTGCATATGCAATGGTGATACACAAAGGCTAACACTAGCATGTAAAGCTAACCTGTGCTCATAGCAAGACCCAATCTCAAAAAGCAAGCAAACAAAACGAATTGCATGGGTCTTCTTAAAAGGAGCAATTCAACTTCTGGAAAAGGTAATGAATCTCATTCAAATTATGTTGATGTTGGTGACAGTTTTAGCTTAATATTTATTAAGTGGTGGACAGTCGTCTGTGTACAAATAGCTAAATTAGCACAAAACTACAAGACAAATATATTTACAATCCTCACATTTGCCAAGCATGCAAACTAATAGCTTGTCAACCCAAAGTCACACAACTAAAAGTAGAGAAGCTATTTATTCAAAATTTCTTTCCATCTCAGACAACTAGCTAGAGTAGAAATTTCACTAAAGTTCATCCTGAGCTTAAACTTTTGAACAGTCTTTTTAAAATTCACGTGGATGATTCCTGTCATCGTTACAATGTTAAAGTGGATAGAATGTAGTCCACACGAGCTGTTTGCCCAAGAGACTTACTATATGTCTAGCAATAGGGACACACTGGAGAAACACTACAGATCAATTTATCTCACTGTGCTGCAAAAGGCAGTTGGCAAGTGCATGCGGGTTTGAATGATGTCTCTATCACAGCACAACAGTTTTTGAGCTAGATTCAAGCCTGCATATCTTGGCCACTTTCATTTAAGAGCGTAATTTATTTACACACTAAGCATCGTTATTATTTTTCAATTGATGGTACCGACATCAAACTATATTTCTAATTTTAACAATTTATTTTCATTTTGTGTGCACTGGTGTTTTGCCTGCATGTATATCTGTGTGATAGTGCCTGGAGTCAGAAAGTTGTGAGCTGCCATGTGGTTGCTGGGAATTAAACTCAGAACCTCTGGAAGAGCAAGCAGCCAGTGCTCTTAACCTCTGAGCCATCTCTCCAGTAGGAAGGAGAGCAATCAAGAGTTAGACTACCAACAACCTGGGAAGATGACTCATTCGAATAAAGAACAGGATTTGGATCCCCAATACCCACACAAATGCCATGTAGGCCCAGAAGCCCACCTCTAATTCCAGCACTCAAAAGGCAGAGACAGGATCCCAAGGACAACCTGGCTAGCTGAGTTCTGGTTCAGTTGAGGGACACCTGCTCAAAGAAACACTCACAATACCAACCTTGGGCCTCCTCAATCATGTACACCAACACTTGCACAGATACATATGTTCACACATATGCAAACATACACATAATAAGAAATTAACTACCAGGAAGAGTAAGGGTTTGGTAAGGCATCACCGACACTGCTATGATTAAAATGAAAGCTCCATCTGTTCCCTTCATCTATCCCCAAAATGTACTTAACAACCAGTAACCTTTCCTGTATTTGTAGTGTAAACATCTCAGTGAAGGCTTTATTGCTCTGAGTTGTAGATTCCCCTCCCACTCATGCTACGGGGAAGCAGCTGCGATAACCAATGAATTATTAAAGTGCTCGATATCATCCAAAGCCTGAGGTGCCATTACTGTGGCTGTGCAGTGCTCTCAGGCTGTAAATTATTTATAGAACGCCCAGAGAAGTCACAAGTTCTGCAAGGCAACTACAAAGAATTTCTGCAGCCACAAAGATACAGGAGTTTTCTTCTGCTCAGTCAGGTATGTCCACTTCTATGTCAATAATCTTTTTGTTTTCAAGAATCATTGGACTTGGCCAGGAGCAGAGGCAAGCAGATCTCTATGAGTTAGAGACAAGCCTGGTCTACAGAGTGAGTTCCAAACAGCCAGGGCTACACAGAGAAATTTGTCTCAAAAAACCAAATAAACAAATAAAATATTAAAACCATATCTATATATTGATTCTGAACTCTGACTCCATGAAAAAGATAGCAGTAACAAGATAGACCACCAAAGACTTTGTCAATATATTAGGGTACACACCAATATCATATTCCCATTAACACCATTTCTAAGAATCTATTATACATATACAATCATACAATCTTGGAAAACTATCTACCAAGAAGTTATTGTATTAAAAAAAATCGTAAACGAAACCTACATGCTATCAAGATGAGAGAAGTTAAATAACTTACGAAAATCCCATCCTACAGAGTTCTCTGGAGCCAGTTAAAATATACAACACATATTTATATAAACTACACAGTGGCTTCATTTATGTTTCAAAAGGAAAAAGATCCTTGTGTAAAACGCCTACCCAACAAATAAGTGTTTTTTTCTTAACTGTGACTAAAGAACTTTTACTTTCCCACTTCAAATGTCTCCATTCTATTTTAAAATTTGACCATGAAAAAAACCTGCTTAAAAACAAACTCATCCTAAGTGTGGTCAAAGGCCTAAGTAACTGAGTGCTCAGCTGCGGATGAGCCATCCATCAACCTCCCCACTCCCACACAGCCATCCAAGGCTCAGAGAGCATCTCCAAGGAGAGCTAGTGAATGGAGAGGAGAACTATGAAATGTTAACTTCCAGACATGATATGGCTATTGCACTCACTAACTTGGAACTGCTGTGCTATCTGCACAAAATCTTACCAGCCACAATTCCAGCACGAATGCGGAGGAGCACCCCCAACATCATGCCCAACCTCAGCAGAGGAGCTACTGACAACCTATGACTGAAGGAGGGAGAGTCACCCACAAACACACATAATTTAAAACAATAAAATAAATCTTTTAAAAAATAACAGGCTAGGTGTAGTGATACACACCTGCAGTCCCAGCACTCTGAGACCAAGGCAGGAAGACTGTAAACTGGACAACATATAGTAAGATTGTATCTCAAAACAAAACAAAAATCAAAAGGAGAGACAACAAAAAAGTCTGAAAATAATGGGACAATGCTGTTGATTATAACCTATACTATACATATAATATATATAATATCCTATACTACACATTTTCCATTATTTGTGAGCATTTCTGAGAATCAATTGAGTTCATGTCTTTTTAGGAGACTATTATTATGAAGTCAAAACTTTTAAATGTGAAATAGACATTAAAAACAAGCTATTTCCAGGCAGTGGAGGTGCACGCCTTTAATCCCAGCACTCAGGAGGCAGAGACAGGTGGATCTTTGAGTTGGAGGCCAGCCTGGTCTACAAAGTAAGTTCCAGGACAGACAGAGAGACAGAGAAACCCTGTCTCAAAAAGCAAAACAAAAGCTATCTTATCACTTAAAGTCTTCGTTTAAGGGCTGGTGAGATGGCTCAGTGAGTAAAGGCACTTGCTGCACAAGCCCAACAACCTAAGTTCTAAATTGATCCCTGGAACCCAAGGTAGAGGAAAGAACAGATTCCACAAAGTTGTTCTCTGATCTCCACTTATGTACCACAAAGACGCACATCAGGTCTACACACATATTCACGCCAAAACTTTTTTATTTTAATTCAAATAAATAACATGTGGTGAAGATCTAATTACAAAATCATATATCAACTGGGTTTCTCATCACTAAAATAACTCATGATTCCTCAATAACAAACAGGTTTTGTTTATTTTTTATTATGTTGTGGGAGGAATTTAAATTATCTCAATTGCTGAGCCATCTCGCCATATCTCTCCATCTTACCTTTTAAGAAACCTGAACCTGAACCTGAAGCTCGCCATTTCAACTAGACTGGCTGGCTATCCAGCTCCTGGGATCCACCTGTCTCCACCCAATACACTGATGTCAAAGCCATGTACAGTCGTGCCCAGCTTTTAAATGAGTGCTGGAGATTTTAACTCAGGTCACCTTGCTTTCACAGCAAGTACTCTTACCCACTAAGTTCATCTCCTAGTCTTTCAATGGCAACACAGTTAACCCAGCACCAGGTTTAACAGCGTCCCAAAGAAAGACTTCCGTGTTCAGAATTATCTATACATTTTCCAATGAAACTAGCCATGATTTAAGTTATATGAGCAAGATGAAATAGTATTTTGAAACAAATATATTACAAACAAAATAAGAGAAACCCAAAAGAAACAGTATTTAGTTTTCAATTATTTCTACAGTGTACTTTCTGCTATTAAACTGTTCATCACTTAATTGTAAAATTCTTCATCACTAGTTATCCTGGCACTATTTTACAAATAATATAATAGTAAGTTATATACTGTAATATAAAATAATATTACAAATAACAATTATATTTTTATATAAATAATATAATATTAATAATATTTTTGGAAGCAGGGGTAAAGAATACACATTCTTTTTAAAAAGTTTATAAACTATTGCATTCTTCTAGGAATTGTCCTAAATATAAAGCTCGTAATTTGGTTTGAGAAAAATTAAGTTGCTTTGATTTTTATTTGTATCAACTGAACAACCTAACGTTTTTCATGACTAGAGTAATAGAAAATAAGTTGAGTCATTTACTTTGGCACACTAAAGAAAACATAAGAACACATTCACAGCCCTTCTTTAAAACATTTTTGCTAAGCTTTTAATATGATCTT
Organism: Alexandromys fortis; assembly: GCF_014885135.2. Lineage (NCBI taxonomy): Eukaryota > Metazoa > Chordata > Mammalia > Rodentia > Cricetidae > Alexandromys > Alexandromys fortis. Next base: position 5,656,706 of record NW_026067977.1, read on the forward strand.
TCTCCATTGGTTAAATGCCAGTTTTTCATTAGGCGAGGACTTTAAAGAATAAAGCAGAGTTGGGAAGATGGCTCAGCAGTTAAAGTACTTGGCAAGGTTAAAGACTGGAGTTCTGAGCCCCAGAACCCACATAAATGTTGGCTGGGTCCATCTGTAAGTCCAGTCTCCAAAGGCAGAGACAGGAGCTCCCCCAGCAAGCTAGCTAGCACAACCAGATCTTGGTTTACTAAGAGTCCCTCCTCAAGAAATAATGTAGAACAATCTTGCACACTCTCTCTCCCTCTCTCATAAAAATAAATCAAGAACAAAACATGTAAATATATAAAATTTTAGAACTCTAAGATTAGGCTGGATAGATGGTCAGCCCTTGTCTTAAAGGGTGCACAGTGCTCTTCAGGAGGACCTGAGTTCAATTCCTATCACTAACATCAAGGTAGCTCATGATACCCTGTAACTCCAGCTTCTTGGAGATCCGATGCCTTCAACCTCCAGGCACTTGTACAGAAACAAACACACATACATACACACACACACACACACAAATTAAAAATAAAAATATATCCTATTTACTAAGTTGAGAGAAATGTATTTTCAAGCATTAGGAAACTATGCAATTATAGTAATAAAAATTAAGAGCTTGATTACTCCCTTGTTGATTATGCATGCTGTATACTAGAAATACAAAGTGATTTATTATTTTTTAAATTTATTTTGTGTACATGGTGTTTGTTTGCGTGTATATCTACGTATCAGGAGCAAGATTGGGACCTGTGAACAAACAGAAGAGGCATCAGATCCCTAGGACTAGAGTTACCGATGGTTGTCACCTGCCACTTGAGTGCTGGGAACTGAATGCTACTCTGCAAGAGCAGCCAGCGACTTCAACTGCTGAGCCTTCTCTCCAGCCCCCCACAAAGTATTTTTAATGAAAATAGAACATGCTTGGGACACTGATTAGTACTTAAGTGGGTTCTCCAAAGCATAAAGGAATTTTTGAAGACCTAAGTAAAAACGGATCTCCTAAATTGGCATTTAAGAGACAATGACAATTTGGGCTGCAGACAGAGCTCAGAGGACTTGCCTAGCAGGCACAAAGTCCTAGCACTCTAAAACTATTTTAACTAAATGGTTCTCCACTAACACTGGATATACATATAAGTGGAAGGATTTAAAAACACAGGTTGAACATTCCTAACCAAAAAATCCAAAATGCTTCAAAGTTCTAAACTTCTGAGCAGCAACATGATGACACAGAATGCCACAAGTCAAAATTAGACATACTAGGTCCAATGTTCACAGTATAATCTTAGCACTCAGGAGGCAAAAGTTGAAGACTCAGGAGTTTGAGGACAGCATGGAACTCCTTAGCAAGGCCTTGTCTCAAACAACAAAAAAGCTCTGCTTTCTGGTCCACCTAGCTACGAGCAAGCCACTGCATGCTCCTTCTGCCACGGAGTCTTCCTTTCCATAATAGACTGCATCTCTCAGAACATGAGGCAAAACAAATCCTTCCTCCCTTGAGTTGATACACGCCAGGTAATTGGGCTTAGCAACAAGAAAAGTAACTAATATAAAAAATTCATACTAAGAAGTGGGGCTAGCCAGGCCGAGGTGGACACCTTTAATTCCAGCACTCTGGAGGCAGAGGCAGAAGGATCTCTGTGAGTTCAAGGGCAGCCTGATCTACAGAAATAGTTCCAGGACAGCCAGGGCTACACAAAGACACCCTGTCTTGGGGGTGGGGGTGGGTAGAGCTGTTGTTACAATATGCTGATCTTGTTTTGTGGGCCTTAAAACTGGTCTGCAGGAGGAAAGAGAAATAATTTCTCTAAACTATGGTTTAGAGAAGCTCTAGAACATTAAGACACACAGGTTAGTGAGCCACACATTGATACCACCAAAATGCTGATAAAAGTATAAACAGTAGAGGCTATGCTCACAAAGCTTCAGAGAACAAGGACTCTATTGGAAATTAGACTAGACGGCAGTCACATTACAAACTCTGACAAGGAACATGGCTGCATTCTGCCTGTTTTGAAATTTTTGGTGAGGCTGAATTCAAAATAATTGACTAAGGTTGATGGAAGAAATTTTAAAACAGCATACATTCAGACTGGGTAAGAGTTACTTCTTAGTATGCTTAGGAAAGTTTATAGTGAGAATTCAAATCAGAAAGTGGATAGGATATGGAAAATAAGCAGTTGAATCAGGAAAAGAACACGAACCTGCTTAAAGCCATTAAAAGAGTATGAACAAATCCGCTATATTTGTTGAGAAGGAACCATTAAGGAAAAACTACACACTTTCCACAGGGACAACAGGAAAGATGCCTTGAGTGGAAGACACCATTCATCAAAGGCACCAACTTGTAAAAATGAAAATTCATTTGAAAAGAGAATACCTGAACTAAGAATACAGTCACACAGAAAATAAATATTTTCAGCTAAGCAAACACTCAACAGCCCCTATAGCTGTGGTCTAACAGGGTTAGGTAGGTAGGTACTAGTTTTACAAGCACACAGAATGCAAGAGTGGGAAGTCTTGGAGGCTTGAGTCAAGGTTCCTGAAAGCCAGGCCAGGAAAACTATAGCAGGATCAAATCCCCTACAGTGATACCCTAAGTAGGTTGCTATGCATCTATCTGTGAAGAGGGAACCAAAAGTGCAATGGAGAACCTAAGATACTGGTGATGCCAAAAATGTGTTAAGTTCAACAAGGAAAAGTGAAGGCACCAAATGAAGCAGGCCCAATGGAAAGACCGTATGTCTCCTATGCAATGTATCGAAGGAAAGATAGTGCTACCCAAACCCACTGGAGAACTGAAGATGTGGTCACAGTCCCAGATAGAACATGGAGCTGCAGGGTCAGGTGTCTGCCTGACAAGTGATTCAGTCTTCCTTTGGTCTGATTTCTTTTGTTATGTATCCATTTCCCCTTTAGGAATAATACTTATTCCATTATACATTAGAAGTAGGAATCTTGTTTTTTGATTTTGCAAGAGGCTCCCAATTAAGACTTCCTTGGCCTTAGATGAAACTTTGGACTTTTTGTTTGTTTTGCTTTTGTTTTTCAGGACAGGGATTCTGTGTATCTCTGGCTGTCCTGGAACTCAATCTATAGACCAGGCTGTGCAGTGATATTTCATTTGTATTTTAATAAATAAAGTTTGCCTGAAGTTCAGAGAGTAAAACAGTTGCACTGCTCAGCCTTACAGTCCAGGCAGTGGTGACACACACCTTTAATCCCAGTAGCCACAGTAGTTTGCCACAGAACAGGTGGTAGTGGTGCACGCCTTTAATCCCAGCACTAGAGAGGAATATAAAATGGGAAGAAATAGCTCTCACACAGTCTCATCCTGAGATTCTAGGAGGCAAGATCGCCATTGCAGACTGAGGTGGAGGTGAGACCCAGTGGCAGGCTGCTTTGCATTTCTAACCTTTAGGTTGATCCTGTCTTAAACAATTTCTGTCTCTGGGTTTTTATTAATTGTGCTACAAGGCTGGCCCCAAACTCAAGAAACTACCTGCTTCTGCCCTCTGAGTGCTGAGATTAAATGCATGTGCAACTATGGCCCAGATGACTTTGGACTTTTGAACAATGTTGAAACTGTAAGTTTATGGAAACTTGATGAATGACTTAGCTAGAGTTATTCAACAGAAATTAATGTTCTCTATGTAGTAAAAAATTAACCTGTTTACAACTATTCTAAAGGAACAAATGGAAACAAGTCTTAGTTATTGTAATGAAAGCAGAATGAAGGACCAGTAAGATGACTCAGCAGGTAAAAGTGCTGGCTGCCAAGGCTGACACTCTGAATTCAATACCTGGGACCCACATCGCAGAAGAGAACTGACTTCTATAGGTTGTCCGACCTCCACATATGCATCAGAGCATGTACCTGCACATCCAATATACTCAATAAACAAACAAATGTAATTAAACAAACAAACCTTACAATCCCCCCCAGGGGTGGTGACTCACACTTGGGAGGCAGAGACAGGTAAACTTCGGTGAGTTCTAGTCCTTGGAGGGAGTTTCAGGCCAGCCAGAACTATACAATAAGATCCTGTCTCAAACAAACAACAACACACACACACAAAACAAAACCCCAACAACAACACACACACAAAACAAAACCCCAACCAGCAGAAAGCAGGCAGACACAGAAAGGAATTGGGAACAATGCCAGTTCTCACCATGTGAACCTATGGGAGATACTTCATATTCTAACCATAGCACCAACTATATGGCGCTCTGAAAAAGGAGAGCTATAGAGACAATACAAAGCTCAGCCAGTTGTGGTGATCCACACAAGTAGGACAGGCTGAAAAGGCAGAAGCAGAGGTAGAAGGACCACAAGTTCCAGGTTAGCCTAGGCTATATCTTTGTGTTGGTAAGATGGTTCAAAGCAACAGTTCTCAAACTATGGGTCACAACTCTTTTGGGGGGAATCAAATGACCCTTCTCAGGGGTTCGCCTAAGACTATCAAAAAATACAATTTATATTATGATTCATAACAGTAGCAAAATTTCAATTATGAAATAGCAAAGAAGATAATTTTATGGTTGAGGTCATCACAACATGAGGAGCTGTATTAAACGGTCACAGCGTCAGGGAGGCTGAGAACCTGACTCAGAATGAGAGTATCTGCCATTAAGCCTGAGAGCAAAAGTCTGATCCACTGGAATCCTATGTTAGAAGGAGAGAACCAACTTCCACAAGTTATCCTCTGACCTCCACACGTGGTCATACATACAAAACAATAAAAAAAAATACAATAAAATATTTTTAAAAAAGAAAAGAAGTTACAATTTTACCTGGTCCTTCACTTTATGAATATGGGTATGTGCTTAATTAAATAAAACACTACATCAAGTTCTGTGCCCAACTTTGAAAAATCAAATATTTTAGAGAATTGCTAAGACAGATAATCATAAAGACCATGCCTAATAAATTCAAAAAGAAATCAGAGCTGTGCTTGAGGTGTGGCTCTGTAAGACAACAGCTGTCTAACATGCCTAAAACCTAGATTCCATACCCGGCACTGAAAAAAACTATAAGATAACATAAGGAGCCCTAAGTATACCTGACGGTTATGTAGCTAATAGCAATTGCTGAAGAATGCTTCAGCCTGGACTTAATACAATTCTATCCTGGGCGGTCTTATGAGTTTTTGTGCTAATGGAAGAAGACTCCATTTCTGTTAAAAGAATCATTCTCAGAGACATTCCACTCCAACTGAAAATGTCAGTTTCATTATGGACGTTTAAATTTTCTGACTGCAAACTGGGAACGATGCTGCAGCACTGCGTAAACTCAGGCAAGAGGGCAGACAGCTGAAGGCCAGCCTGGGCTCCCTGAATGCATCCTCTCAAAACAAACAACTAAATGTCAGCCTCTGGTGACGTGCTGCATCTCTGGTAACATTACTTCTAATGTTTACCTACTACTGATTTTTTTTTCAGTGCTAGTGATCAAACCCCGGCCTTCATGCATGTCAAACAAGTATGCTCGGCAAGCCTCTATGAAGGATCTCCAAAAGTAGGCCATATTTATTTCAGTGACAGTTACATTAAGTCACACTGTGTTCACACTTATGTTTAAACAGTCTAGCATAATCAGGTAGTTGTCTCAACAATTTCTTCGAAAAAAGACACCTGCTGTATAAGGAAGATGCTATGCTAATTCAGACTACACTACATGATAAGAATCTTAAATTCTGGGTCAACAAAACTAGAATTAGCTACAGCTGTCACCACCATAAGATGGCAGAAGCTATGTTACTATATTCCAATTCTACGCTTACGGTAGCAGTTGCCGATTTTCTCAATGAACACACGAGTTAGCTTCTTCCCACTCTATACTACCCTATAAGTCATACTGCAAATCTATACTTAACCTCTGCAATGCAGACGTTCCACCTGCATTCTACTTTCAATGACAACCCAACCATTCTTCGTATTTTAATTACACCCCAAAGCATTTTCAGTGATAACTCTTTTTCAGCAGTAACTAGAAGACAATTAATAAGCACGTCGCTCAGCTAGTGGCAAAAATACATAACTGTATGATGGTGGCTAAGAAGTCCCGTAATTACAGTATTTAATACCTACGTTGTATTTAATACCTACTGACTCAGACCGATGAGCGCTCCAGGTGCCACTAGCTAATACAAGTTTGTCAGGATATGGAGTCGGACTCCTGAATCTACTCAACCACTGTATTGGACTCTCATATATAAACAAAGAGATCTGATGTGAAGGTTCTCTGCCTCAAAGCAATATAGTGAAAACAAAGTATCGTGATTTGGGAAGAAAAAAATCTTTCCCTTCTTTAAACTGACGGCTTACAAAAATAACCTCAACCCCGGCAAGTATTCAACCTGGAGCATACAATGAGCCAATGGGAGACCTGGGGACAAAAGGGAGCTCCTGTGTCTTTTGGGAGAGATCGTGTTTGCATCACGTGCCCGCCCAAGGACCAGTCAAGCTGGAACACAAAAATGATGCAGCCCAAAGAGGGCTTCGCGCTTGAAGCCGGCCCAAGGCCACCCTGAGCACCCGCTGTGCTCAGAATGCCCGAGTCCAACGTTAACCATCTGCAGCCCAGAATATCACCAACTCCCCGGGGCCCCCCGATCTTAGTCCCAAACTTCCCACGAGTCCCGGCAAAGCTAACACTCCAAGTTAACAATCTCCGCAGGGCAATTGCCTTCAGAACCCGGGCTGGAGACCGCGACCGCGCCCCTCGGGCCATCTACTCACAGGCTGGAAGTGTCGGGGGGCAGCGGGCCTGACAGTGCCCTCCAGCCGGGCGCGGGCAGCCTCCTGCGGCTGCAGTCCAGCAGGGGAAGGCGGCAGGCGCAGGGTGCCGGGCACAGGCCTGCCCGGGCGGCGGGCAGCAGCAGCAGCAGCAGCGCCTGCGCAAGGACAAGCAGCCGCGCCAGGGGTCCCGACCCACAGCCCAGGAGCCGCTGCTCCCAGACGCCGCGGGGCGCGGCCGCCATCTTCCCGCGGCCGGGACCCGCTCGAGGACGGCGGCTGGCTCGGAGAGGCGGCTAACGGACAGATGCCCAGAGGCTGGGCCGCCACCCGGAATCCCGGCCGTCACCTGTCCCCCAGCGAGAGAAGCGAGAGGTGGCAACCACGCGACCGCGGGGGAGGGGGGCGGCGGTCGGGGGCGTAGAGCTCAGGCCCTGACAGACACCGCTCGACCGCCCCGCCCCGCGACGCGACGTCCTCACGCTCAGAAACCAGCCAATCGGAACCGCACTACTAGGTTGCGGCGGAAATGAAGTCCAGAGGGGGCGAGGCCTGAGATAGGCCCGCCCCTTAGAAGGCGTGGCTTAAAGCGGCCCTGCCTCCTTTTCCGCGCTTCCTGTGCTGTTCAGCCGCTACGCCTCCGCTTGGGGACGCACTGGGTCCTTAAAAGAACGACGTTCACTCCGCCGCCTCTTCACTGCGGTTGATGTGTTGTAACAGTGGAAAAGGACCTTTTCTGTAGACTGCAGGAGAAGGGAATGGCAAAGGGCTGCCCTCCTAGCTTTGACCACGTCGGCCTCCGGAGCCCAAACACGGCGGCCTCTGCGGCATGTGCTACCCCGAAAGAGGGCAGCCGCTGGTACTCCCGGCGCACTGTAGGTTCTCTCTGTGGAGCGACTTTATGGTCCTGGTGGCAGAGGCGATGTGCAGACATCTGTACACCTCCAGCTTCTGCTGTAGCCAGGAGTTCCGTAAATGTCTCTGAGGAAAAAAATCTTTCCTCGGTTTGGGAGACCATTGTCCATCTTCAGAAAAGCAAGCGGGGCAAATAGATAAAGGGATGCTTTCGGGGAGAGGGTTTTCTGGTTTCTGTTCGTGGTTTTTGAGCAATCAGCAAAGTGAAGGCTGAGAGGAAATCATCCTGCCGCAAAAGCTGTGGAGACTTGCTGGGAAGGGCGGAGTCTAGCTACCTGTGCCTCTCGGCCGCGTGTTGCCTACGAAGTAAATAAGATTGAAAATAGCAATGGCTTGCTGACAAGTGGTGTGTTTATACTTCTCAAAGACTGCTTGCAAGCCAGGCGTGGACCAGCGCGTCTGCAGCCCCAGCACTTGAGGTTGAAGCAGGGGGAGCCCAAGTCCCTGCTCAGCCTCATCTACAGTTACACATTATTTAGAAGAGGAGGAGGAGAAAAACAGGGTTTGTGAGATGGCTCAGCAGTAACAGCCTTGCCACCAAACATAGCGACTTGAGTTGGATCCCCAGACCCCACATGATAGAAGGGGAAACTACTTCTGGAAGTCACTGTGGTCTGACCTCCACATGCATGCTGTGGCACTTGAGCAACACACACACACCACACACGCACGCACGCACAAGCAAAAGATCCATGTCTAGTTAAAAATACTGTGGCAACGCTGATCCAGTGCTCCTGCTCAGAAAATCGGAATTATATGTATTTAGAGGCATTACGGCCCAAACCCAGAGCCTCGTTTGTGCCCATTGGTCAAGTGCTCTACCACTGTGCTACATCCCAGCCCTAAAATCTTACCTTTTTTTTTTTTTTTTTGGTCTTTGGAGACAGGGTTTCTCTGTAGCTTTGGAGCCCGTCCTGGAACTAGCTCTTGTAGACCAGGCTGGCTTCGAACTCACAGAGATCCACCTGCCTCTGCCTCCCGAGTGCTGGGATTAAAGGCATGCGCCACCACCGCCCAGCCTAAAAATAATTATTTAAAAATACATCTTTCCTTTTTTCTTTTCTTTCTTTAAACAGCCCTAACTGTCCTGTAACTCACTATGTAGACCAAACTGGTCTTGAACTCACAGAGATCTGCCCAGCCTCCCCCAGTGCTGGAATTAGATGGATGGACCATCATACCCAGCAGATTTGTTTTAAATTATATTTAAAACATCTCCATCCCTTCACCTTCCCCTTTTTGTTGTTGGCCTTTGTATTTTGTTTTGAGACAGTGTCTCACTATGTAGCTCTAGCTGTCCTAGATCTCACGATGTAGACCAGGTTGTCCTTGTGAACTCACAGAGATCCCTGTGCCTCTGCTTCCCAGGTTCTGGGATTAAAGGCATGCACTACTATGCCTGGCTTGTTTTTGGATTTTTGAGATAAGAGTCTTACCATGTAGACCAGGCTAGCCATGAATTTGCTATGTAGTCTAAACTGCCTCCATCCTCCTGCCTCAGCCTTCTGAATGCTGGGATTATAGGTGTCCACCAGCACAACCTGCTCCTCTGCTGCTTTTGTTGAGCCCTTCTCCTCCCCTCCTGTAGGCCGTCACTGGATGTCTCTCCACATAAGAGGATTTGGGATTTTCAAATGGCTTTTATTATTTGTGTTTCTCTTAATATTTGCTAATAAACATGGACTACTTTGGAAAATAGGAAGAATGTTTGCGTTAACGGCTCCATTTCACCTCCACTGTCAAGGTCTACATTCTTTGTCTAACGTGTATTTGCCGTCAGCCCCCAGCCTAACTATCTCTTGATTTCCTGTATCCCCTCACAATTGTGTCCATATTCCAGTCACAAATAATTATGACTTTTCATAAATTGGGCACAATTTGGGCCATGAACATCACTGGTTCCCTGCCCACTTCCCCTCAGAGGGCACTTCACGTTTACCTTCAGCTTCTGTCTCTGGAGGTTTCTCTTTTATTATTGAAGCAAAATGTGAGGCCAGAAAACTGATCCAGATATCGGACTTTATCAAAATGTAAAACTGTGGGGGCAGGAGAGGTGGCTCCGTGGTTAAAAGCACATAGTTCCTAGCACAGACACTAGACAGCTTGAAACCCAGTTCCAGGGACTCCGATGCCCTCTCCTGGCCTCTCCGGGTCTTCTAGAACAGGAACACCAGCTAAGCCATCTCTCCCACCCTGATTGTTTCTTCAGTGTGTATGGTGTTTCGGCAGCAGGCATGTCTATGTACACGTGCACGAAGTGCCTGACAAGGAGGAGGGAAGAGGCCATGGGATCCCCTACAGTCACAGAGGTTGTGAGCTGCAGTGGGGGTGCCTGAGATCCAATCTAGGTCTTCTGCAAGAGCAGTCAGTGTTCCTAACTACGGAGCCATCTCTCCTCCCCATCAACCGCGGTTTTATTTTTTAACATAGGGGTCTCACTATGAGGTCCAAAGTGGCCTTGAACTCAAGACCATTCAGCTTCAGTCTCCAGAGTGCTTGGGTTACAGGCATACACCATCACACCTCACAAGTTTATTTTAATATAGTCAAATTTCTTATTCTTTTATGGTTAATAACTTTTAATATCTATAATTACTTACATCTACTCCAAAGTGAAAAAAATATTCTCTGATAATTTTCTTCCAAAATAGTTATAGTTATGTATATGACTTTTTGGTCTGGAATTTATTTAAATTTTACTTGGGAGGCAGAAGCAGGCGGATTTCTTGGAGCTCAAGGCCAGCCTGGTCTACAGAGCTAGTTCGAGGACAACCAAGGCTACACAAAGAAACCCTATCTCTAAAAGCCAAAAAAAAAAAAGTATTTCTTTTTATGTATATGGATGTTTGGCCTGCACATCTGTCTGTGCACCATGTGCATGCAGTACCCACAGAGACCAGAAGAAGGCATCAAATCCCCAGGACTGGAGTAACACACCATTCTTTTTGTAAGCCACCGTATGGGTGCTGGGAATTGAACCTGGAGCCTCTGGAAGACCACCCAATTTTCTTAACCCATAAGCCATTTCTCCAATCACTAATTATTATATGTGTGGGTACACGATATGTGGTGGGGGGGGCGTGTATGCCATGATTTAGCATAGAGGTCAGAGGTCATCCTTGGGAAGGAGGTTCTCTCCCTTCACCTTCATGTGAGTCCTAGGGCTTGAACTCAGGTTATTAGCTTTGAGCAACCAGCACTTTTATCTCCTGAACAATCTCCCTGGCCTTATATTGGTTTTTGTGAGTGATTAAAAAAAGATCCAGTGGCTCAGAGGTTAAGAGCACTGGCTGTTCTTCCAGAGGTCCTGAGTTCAATTCCCAGCAACCACATGGTGGCTCTCAACCATCTGTAATGAGGTCTGGCGCCCTCTTCTGGCCCGCAGGCAAACATGCAGGCAGAACACTATACATAATAAATAAATAAATCTTAAAAGAAAAGGTCCAGGTATCACATGTTTTTGATCCCAGCACTCAGGAGGCAGGGACAGCCTGCTCCCTGTGAGTTTGTGACCAGCCTCATCTACATAGTGAGTTCCAGAACAGACAGAGATAGACAGAGAAACCTTGTCTCAAATCTCCCCCCCAAACACACATAAAATAACTATAAAAAAAAGAAAATATCCACTTTTTCTCTCGTGTGACAATCCAGAGAATTGAACTTCACTTAGTGAAATATCCTTTCAATCACTGCTCTGAGGTTCTATGTCATAAATCAAATATCTAATTAACAACTGATAGCTATCAAAAGCCAATTTAACTTTCCCTGGGGCAGTACTATATTTTTTATTACAGTAGCCTTCAAATATATCTTGGTAGCTGGCTCAGCAAGTTGGTCTACATTTTTCACAACTGTATCTTTGCTGTTATTTTTACTTTGCAATGCCATTCTTATTGGTTTTTTTTTAATTTTTATTTTTGGATTGCACTAAATCTATATCTCAACTTGGGAGAACGCGAGATCTTTACAGAAAGCAACTTTCAGTCTAAGAACATAATATAGCTTCCCTGTCCGTTGGTCTTTACATTTTATTACATTTATTAGCTGGGTGCTGGTGATACATGCCTTTGACCCCAGTACTCAAGACGAAGAAGCAGGTTGGTTCTCTGAGCTCGAGGTCAGCCTGGTCTACAGAGTGAGTTCCAGCCAGGACTACACAGAGAAATCCTGTCTCAAAAGACCAAACCAACCAAGCAAGCAAACAAACAAACCCCACCATTTGTGTGGTTGAAATCAGAGGACAACTTCCAGGAATCAGCAACTGATTCTCTTCTTCCACCGTGTAGGTTCTGGTGTTTTCATGCTGAATTTCAGCCAACCAGGGCTGGATAATTAGACCCTGTCTAAAGTAAATAAATAAACAAGCAAACAAAACAAGTGAGCATAGCAATACATACCTATAGCCCCAGTATTTGGGAGGAAGGAGCAGGAGTATTAGAAATTAAAAGCCAGCCTTGACTACATAGCCACTTTGAGGTCAACCTGAACTTCATGAGAGGCTGGCTAACAACAACAACAAAAGCTGGGTGGTGGTGTGTGCCTTTAATCTAAGTACTTGAGAGGCTGATCTCTGTGAGTTCGAGGCCAGCCTGGTCTACAGAGCAAGTTCAAGGACAGCCAGGACTACACAGGAAGACCCGTCTCAAAAAACAAAACAAAAAACCCAAACAAAAAAAGTGAAACTCAATGGTATATACTTATGTCTCTGTACTCAGAAGGCATCAGCAGTAGGATTGTTGAAGGTTGGAGGCAAGCCAGATAGTAAGTTCTAGACTAGCCTGAGCTAGTAATACATATGAACAACTTAATAAACAAAAACCAAAACAAAATTTCAAAATAAAACAAAACTCGGGCCTGGTGGCTCAGCCAGCTGGTGTAATCCCAACAGTCAGGAATCACAAGTTCAAGGCCAACATGGACTACAAAGTGAGTTTAAGGCCAACCTGGGCAACTCCGTGAGATCCTGTCTCAAAATAAAAAATCAAAAAGTGCTGGGAACGCAACTCAGTGCTAGGATGCTTGCCTGTCATGTACAAGGCCCGAGGTTCAATCACCAGTGCAAAAGGGAAAAGCCAAAGGACCTGCTGTTCCAGAAAACAACTCCAAACAAGTCTTAGTAGGGAAAGGAGGAAGAAGTGTGTGCACAGGCAGTCAAACACAGCAGAAGGGGGTATAGGACTAAAGTCCCGCACTCAGGAAATATATGGCCAAAGGTCACAGCAAAGAGTCAAACACGACGAAATAGCTGAGCAGGAAAATGAGGAAGAAAAATATGCATAAGCAAATAGTCAAACACAACAGAAGGAGGGGTATAGAATTCAAGTCCCATATGCAGGAAATGTATGGTCAAAGGTCGGAGTACAATGCGATGGATCAGCCATCAAATACGCTAGGGGCTCGATGTGGAGCTCACGGTAGAACATGAGCTTAGCGTGCTTGAGGCCCTGGTGTGTATGTGTGCAGTTGCATGCACACACTAGAGCTATTTGTTAGT
>NW_026067977.1:5671598-5699267 GCF_014885135.2 Alexandromys fortis
CCCCCATTAAGCCACCTCTCCAGCCCTGATTTTATTGAATTGTAATTTGCATTTCTCTAATTGCCTTCAAAGCCAGACATTTGTCAAATGTTTATCCCATTATTCAAAATGTTGGTCAAAGCTGCAAGGTGTGTGTGTGTGTGTGTGTGTGTGTGTGTGTGTGTGTGTGTGTGTGTGAAGCTCAGTGTAAGAGTGATAACATAGCTTGGACAAGGCCCTGGGGGGTTGATGTGGGATGTCCTTCTGTATATGTGTTGCTTTTACTGGCTAATGAATAAAACTGTTTTGACCAACAGTTTAACAGAGTAGAGTCAGGCAGAAAGTCCAAACAGAGATATAAAAAGAGTAGGTGGAGTCAGAGAGAGACCCAGAACCTTGCCAGTAAGGCACAGCCTTGTGACGATCCACAGATTAATAGAAATGAGTTAATTTAAGATATAAGAACTAGCTAAAAATATGCCTAAGCTATTGGCCAAACAGTGTTACGATTAATATAGTTTCTGTGTGATTATTTGGGTCTGGGAGGCCAGGAAATGAATAAGCAGTCCCTGTTTGCAGGTGTTTTCATATTTTATAACATAGTTTTTTTAATTAACTTATTTTAAAGACAAGGACTCATGTGGCTCAGAATGACATTAAATCCACCATATCGATGAGGCTGACTTTGAAGTCCTGATCACCCTTCTCCACCTCTCAAGTACTGGAATTATAGTCACATGTTCTCATCCCTGGTGGTAGCAATATTTTTAATCTGCCTGCCTGACTAGCTACCTATCTATCTACCCACCTACCTACCTATAGTCTCACACTATAGCCCAACTCTGTATGTCTATTGTCTGTCTATGAATAACACTAGCCCAGAGTATCTACGTACCTGAGACAAGGTCTCACACTATAGCTCATAGCCTTGAACTCGCTAAGTGGGCTAAACTGGCTATGAATTCATGGCACTCCATTTGCCTCAAACTCCGGCATGCTGGGATCACAGGTGTGAACTGCCACACCCAGCTGTTTTTCACTTTGATGCAGTCAGATGTTCTCAAGCCAACCCCCCCCCCAAGAGTGTTAGTCAGCTTTTCATCTAGGTAACGAATATCTGAGATAGCCAAGTTATAAAAAAGCGTTTATGTTGGCTTCTAACTCTTGAGATTTCATAAGTTTGTGTTGGCCCCATGACATTGGCATGCTACAGCGGTAGGGCATGGTAGGGCAAGCGTTCTTATCTCGTGGCCAGGAAGCAAAAGAAAAAAATGAGTAAGAGGTGCTTGGGGTTCCCTGTTCCTTTCCGTGCCATGACCCCAAGAAACTGACGACCTCCCGTCTGGCCCCACCTCCAGATGGCTTCCAATCCTTCCCAATAGAGACTATTTCAATAGCATGCTCTTCCAGTCCAGCCACTGAGGGAGCTTGTGGCCTCCACACCATTCAGGGTTCTTCTTAAATTTCCTATTGTTTGTTTATCTTCTCTCCATTGATTTGGGGACATTAAGAGTTTGTGGCCAGGCTGTAGTGGCGCACACCTTTAATCCCAGCACTTGGGATTAAGAAGCAGGCAGATCTCTGAGAGTTCGAGACCAGCCTGGTTTACAAATTGAGTTCCAGGACAGTCAGGGCTACATGAGCCTATCTAGGTGTTGAGGGTGTTACTTGTTTCTTTAGACAGAGTGTCACTATGTATCCCAGCCACATAATCACATTGGAGAGTCCCTCAAAAAGATCTAGAAAAGCTGATGAGACCACTCTACCGAGAACCCAACTGTTCCATTCCTACACGTAAATCCTGGAGAAAGTCCTACACGTTGGTAAAAAGGGCCACGCACACGAGTGTTAACTATGGAAAGTATGACTTTCAATAGTTGAGTCTTAGCAGCCACCCCATGTCCACCGACTAGAAAAGACAGGGGTACAGGAGCATGAGAAGAGATCTGCACACTCAGCAGAGACTGGGAAAAGAGTAACAGTAAGCACAGCTTAGCCAAAACAACCAAGTTCAAAGTACGCAAAACGGAGGTAGTAACAGGAGGAAAAGCAGACACAAAAATGACAAGCACCAGGTGAGGATGTTTCAGGGAGCTGGAGAGAGCAAGCGCTTGCCTAGGGTTTGGGAAGCCCCGGGTTACATCTCCAGCCCCTCATAACCCAGGCATGGTGGTGCCTGCCTATAACCTCTGCATCTGGGAGGCAAAGGCAGGAGGATCTGGCATCAAAGATCATCGCTGGCCACATATCCAGTCTGAGGCCAGCATGATACCCTGTCTCAGCAACACAGACACAGAGCAGGGTATGGAAGAGATGGGAGTTCCAGGACATTTAAGGTTTTATACAGAGAAACCCTGTCTCAAACAACTAAATTGAAAAAGAAAAAAGAGGTTAAGACTGCCCTTTGAGATCGGCAAGAGCCTCCTAAACAAACACTGTGTGTGTTATGTGGCTGAGGAGAAGGAAGATGCCAAGCACGGAAGAAAACAGCGGCACACTTCCTCCATTCCTGTCGGGCTGGGGCCAGCAGAGAAGCTCGCAATTCTAGGTGGTGAATTAGGGTGTTGACAGCTCAGCAGGTAGGAACCAGGTGTCCACACAATGGGTACCATTCTCGCTCCTTTTCCCCAACTGCATCCCCAAGGAGCCTGATAGAGCTGGACCGAAGATAAAGGGCCTGACTTCCCACCGAGCCATGCCCCCTGATTTCTCGTCCACCCCTCATCCTTGGCATAAATTCTGGTTTCATGCTTTGAGGGTGTAGGGAGGAGAGGTTTGACCCATGCTGACTTCCACCAGCCATCATGTCAGCCAGACCCTGGGCTGCTTGAGCCTCTGAGCACATCTGAAGCAAGCCACACTTGGGGGTGTTCAGTTTGCCGGGCCACTCCCCAGGCCTGCTCCTTTCCTCTTTTCAAGGCTGGGAGAGAATCAAGCTTCCTGGATGTGATGATGATTAATGACTCTTGGGAACCTCAGAGTCTGGTTCTTCTCAGCAATCAGCAGGTGCACTCATGCGTTCTTGGGCCCTCCGAGCTTCAGCCGTTTACCAGCCTTCCAGGCTGGAAACATACCCACAAACTCTTTAGCTCACAGAACACCGAGGGAACTTGTGTGCGTGCCTGCGTGAATGTGTGTGCGAATGCCCAGAGGAAGCTGAAGGCCAGAACATGGAAAAAAGCCAGAAGCCTGAAGCTGGTCATTAGCTCCAAGCCTTCCTGTCCCTGAGTGGGCCCCAGTGTTCTGCCAAATTGACAGCCCTTCGCTGTATAATAAAGTCCTCCATGATTGTCCTGATGGTGTCCCCAGAGACCTGGGCCCCGGGAGGTTCATTTCCTGCCAACCCTGCTTCCTTGGGTCCACTCCCTATGGAAATGAGAATGCCCCTGCGACTCCCCCAACCGTTTCACTTCCCCAGCAGAATGCCTATCCCCAAGGGACCCCGATCCCGGGGGCTGTTATGACAGCAATGATTTATTAATTGGACTAATGAGAGGCCTAGGCAGGAAGAGAGAGAGAGAAGCTGGCAGACTGGGAAAGAGGCTGAGAAGCCGGGAAGAACTTAGCACGCAGAAGAATGAAGGAGATTTCAGGATGGAACCAATGGCCCACACTCTCAGTATTTCGGGGCGGGTACGTGGGGGGAGACTTAGAAGACAGTTTAACAAACTCATATTCCTTTTTTTACTTTTAAATTGTGTTTATAATTATGTGTACGCAGCATGGAGAGGGCGTGGCGTCTCTGTAGAGGTCAGAGGGCAATTGCATGAAGTCAGCTTTTCCTCTGTCTTTACGCTGGTTCTGGGAATTGAATCCAGGTTGCCTAGACTGATCAGCAAATGCCTGGCCCATGCATTATCTATCTCCAGGACATTTATAAAAAGACAAAGTCATCGGTAGCCCAGGCTGGCTTTGAAATCCATATGTAGCCAGAAATGACCTCAGTTTCGTCAACCTTCTGCCTCCACTGCCCAGGCCTGAGATCGTAGGCTACCATTCCTTACTAAAATTCGTATCCTTCCTAGGAAGACTGCTCACTGCGCCACAGTAACAAATCAGCTCCATCCCTAACTTCCGAAATCCCAGCCTTTCTGCTGTTTTATATTATCTTAGATAATCCTTGTAAGATTCGCATCAGATGGGAACCCAATACTCATTTTTTTTCTGATGAGAAAATTAAGAAGCACAAGGTCACACAGTCTGACTCTGGGGTCCAGACCTCTCGTTGTTGTTTTGTTTTGTTTTGCTTTGTTTGAGATAGATCTCAAAACTTAGCCCGGGGTTGGCCTCAAACTGGCATGGTAGCTGAAGATGACCAAATGGATCCTCCTCCTGCCTCTATCTCCCAAGTGCTGGAATTGCTGGGGTATAACTGCTTGCCCTATCCTTTAGGAGTCCAACTCACAGCCAATGTGAGACATGGCAGGAAGTGAGGATCAATACACAAATAAGAGAGTTTACTGAGCATGTCTCTGCTGTCTAGACCAGGCTGGCCTTGAACTCTAAGACTATGAAGCAGAGATATTTACCCTCCTCTGCTTTTACAGATGAAGAAACTTGCCAGTGAAATCATTTACCTAAAGTCACTGGCATTAAGGAGTGACTGGGCTAGCTGTATACCATGCTTTGCAGTTCTGGCCTCATCCCATTGCCTTTCTTCAGGAATCCACCTTTGTCCTGAGTTCCCACATGGTAGAACTGGCAGGCTTCTTCCATAAGGCGATCAGTTGAGGCTTCCTATTTGTCCACAGAAAGCTCCAGTGTGACACGGAGAACGAAGGTCATCAGAACTTAGCCGAAGTAGTTAGAACCCGAACCAAGCATGAGGCAAGCTGCCAGGGAGCAGCCTGTTACACCCACAGGCAAGGATCCTTCAGAACATCCAAGTCCAGCTGCCTGCCAGATCCAAGCCGAGGCCCGCAGGTGCTGAGTGCGCGACATTTCCCTCAACAGTTCTGAGATTGAATTCTTGTTCTTTTCTGTCAGTGAGGCCAGTGGGGTAGGGTGAGTCCTTCCTGTTTGTCTGAAGAAGCAGTTCCAGCTGATCAGCCACTGGGAACCTACTGCTTAGGCAGCTGATACGGACAGCAGAACGGCACGTGGGAATTAGGACAGATGGGCAACATTCTCCTGGGACTGAGAGTGGCCTTGCGGAGAGGAGCCAAGGGTTGAGGGCACAGGCATGAGAGCAGAGTTCACGCATGCCTACCTAGCTATTCCCTGACCTGGGCATAATTCAATTAAAATAGAAAGAGAGAGTTTATGATTATTACTTTGTGTGTGTGTGTGTGGACCTGAGCGTATGGAGATGTAACCCACGTTTGCGGTGCCTTTTTGCCCAGGTCAAAAAGAGGTTCTGGATCCCCTTGGAACCGGAGTTACAGGTGGTTGTGGGCGGTCATGTGGGAGCTGGGACCTAAGCCTGGTTTCTCTGCAAGAGCAGTAAGTGCTCTTAACCACAGAGCCAACTCTCCAGCCCTTCATATTTCACTTCTTAAAGTAATAATAATAAATGATTGTCGGCACTTTGAAACCACACAGGCAAATGTCAAGTTAAAAAGGAAGCCTTCGGGGGTAGAGCAGTTGGTAGGGCACCTAGTGCAAAGAAAGCCCTTGGTTCAAGCCCCAGAACTACATACACAGGGCAGGTGCGGTAGCACGCACTGAACAATCCTAAGCCAGGTGGTAGCAGGAAACAGAGGCGGGCAGATCTCTGTGAGTTCAAGGCTGGTCTGGTCTACAGAAGAAGTTCCAGAACATCCAGAGCTATCTAGAGAAACCCTGACTCAGAAAACAAAACAAAAATCTAGCTCTCGGGAGTTAAGGTGGGGACAAGAGGATCAGAAGTGTGAGGCCCATAATCGTCATCAGAGAGGCTTCATCCAGCAACCGATGAGAGCAGGTCTGGAGACCCACAACCAAATCTTAGATGGAGTTCAGGGAAGCCCTCAGACTAGGGGGAGGAAGGGTTGAGGGAACCACAGCAGTCAAGGACACCACAAGAACACAAGCCACAGAATCAGCCAACCGGGGCTCACATGGGTTCACAGAGACTAAAGCAACAAGCAGGTCTGTCTGGGTCTGAACTAGGTCTTCTGCATATAATGGTTGGGTTTTTTTTTGTTTGTTTGTTTTTGTTTTTTGGGTTTTTTTTTTTTGGTCAAGTCACACTCACAGAGTACATAAATTGTTGTTTGTGGGGCTACAGATACAGTTCAATGGTGTATACTTTGCTAGCATGTGTGAAGCTCTGGGTCTCACCCTCATCAAACACACACGTGCACACACACATGCACACACACACCCCTGTCTACTATTTTCTTCTATTTTAGCCAACAGTATATTTTGTAGTTTACAAGAAAATACTCTCCATTTCCTCCCACCCTTTGCCCTTTCTCCTGGTTCTTGTTCAACTTCATCTCTGACCCACGTTCTTTCCACAGAGTTCAGAAGCGTGTGAGGAGACAAGAAGCAGGGGAGAGGCGTCTAACAACGGGGGTAGCCAGCAACTGGGCATTGCGTCACGCGGCTTTATGGCAGTTCATACGGACAGCTCATTAGCTGGAAGAGAGAGATGCGCGGGCAAGACTTGCTGGGTGTGGGAGCCCATCTGATCCTCAGATCGTCCTGCAGGTAGAAAGCATCCATTGTCTCCTCATTTGCAGGTGCCCGAAAGACTGAACAGAAGCCATGGAGGCTCACAAGGCTAGAGAAGCAGCTGGTGGTGGAACACTTGCCTAGCCTGTACAGGGCTCTAGAGTCAATCCTCAGGACCTAAAAAAAAAAGAAAAAAAAGAAAAAAAAAAAAGAAAAAGAAAAGTGTCCTCTCCCTTCCAACACATGTAAAACTTTTATGGGTGTATAAAACAGAAGTATATATGTACTAGTATAAACTCTAAGTGCACCGCGTATAATTTGTTAACACATATTTCGACCACTCCCCGTTTTATACAAGGAGATAATATTCAAAGTATAATCCGAGGATCGCAATACCATGTATATAAAATGTGAAGATAGGACATAAAGCGCCAGGAGGTGGTTTAAAAATAAAACCCCACCTAAATGTGACTTGGCAGACCCTGCCAAACGCAGAGGTGTGTCAGCGACTAAACACGGTAGGGCAAGGTTAAACTGTAAATGAAATCTCTTATAATCATGATTCTGGAAAGATGTTCAGCAGGGTTATATGCAGGAAGCTTTGGAGGAGGACATGCACACTTACGGTTTCTCTCTCTCTAATGTAACTAAGTATCTGTTTGCTCTAGGACTCAGCAATGGGACGCTCAGGCAATATGAAAGCAGGTATTTGCACACGACAACATCTAGTAACATTTTTCAAAATCAAAACAGGGCAAGTGTTCTGTCATGAGACTGCACCGCCTAACCTTGCAGGTGCATCTCCTGGCTAACCAAGGAGAGAGGAACGAGACGGTCCGGACTTTCCCAGTTTTCCCACTCTTCCTTTGGAGAGCGGCACAGTCCTGGGGAAACTAATTCCGAGGGACATCCGGAAGGGCAACCCGAGTCTCCTAAACTGATTGGGTCCTCATGTGCCTCTGCGCTCCTCTTTCTGCATGATCTCTGCTCTCCTTCAGATCTGACAGGCTTTCAGGACATGTAATCCCTTGCTGCCACTTCCCTCCCACGAGGCAGATCCCATCTAGGCTTCAAGGTACAGCTTGATGACATTGTCCCCAATCCCAGGGGACCAGAGCCTTCCTCGGCCCTGTCATAGTCCGAAGTGCACACCTCGACTATAGCTTATCACACGGTAGGCCAGTGTGTCTCTCTGCCAGTGTGCCTCCCACGTGATGAGATCTGGAAAACAGGCTCTCTTCATTCCCGAACACCAGAGAGCTGTTTCATGGTGACTAAAGTGAACTGCTTCAGAGAACCTACGTTAACATCCTGGCTCTAGAATAAGAGGTATAGCTTAGTGATGGAGTGTTTGCCTAGTGTGTGTGCAAAGGCCTGGGGATTGGTCACCAACATGGGGGGGGGGAGAAAACAAGATAAGAGATCCTAGCTTTACCACTTACTGACTCAGTAACCTAAGATAAAATAGTTAAGTTCTCTTTGACCATTTTGCTTGTTTGTTTGTTTTGTTTTCTTGAGACAGGGTTTCTCTGTGTAGCCCTGGTTGTCCTGGAACTTACTCACTCTTGTAGACCAGGCTATCCTCGAACCCACAGAGATCCACCTGCCTCTGCCTCTCAAGTGCTGGAATGAAAGGCGTGTGCCACCACCCTCCGGCTCTCTTTCAGTCTTGACAAATTTCTGTATCTGTAAAATACAGATTAAAATTCAGTAAGATTCGGTGGGTAGGGTGCTTGCTACCAAACCTAGGGCTTGAGTTCCATGCCTGGAACTTACACTGTAGGAGAGAGCAGACTCCCAAAAGTTGTCCCATCCCCCTTCTCCCCCACACTCTGTAAATAAATAAATAAATAATAATAAAATTCAGGTGAGTTGGCTCCATGGGTAAGAACACCGAACTCTGCAAGCAAGAGGCCTGAGTTTGAATTCTAAGCATCTATGTAAACAGCCATATTTTTTAAAATTACCATATTTTTTAAAAACATGATTTACTTATTTAATTTTATGTACGTGGGTGGCTTGTCTGCATGCATATCTGTGCACCATGGATGTGACTGGTACCTACAGAGACCGGAAGAGGGCATCAGATTCCCTGGAACTGGAATTACAGATGTTTGTGAGCTGCCATGTGGGTGCTGGGAATCAAATCCAAGGTCCTCTACAAAAGCAGCCTGTACCTCAGAGCCCTCGATCAAGCCCTGTGAAAACATCTTAATGTAATGATGTCTCTTTAATGCCAGAAAGGCAGAAGGCTATTCTGGGAGTATTACTGGGTCCCAAAGACTTTGACCCAGGGAAACAGGAAAATAAGGGAACCTTTGAAGGCTGCAGCTCGGTCTTTGCAGTTCCCAGTAATTAGGGCCCCTCTGAACATCCCACTCTACGACAGCCTTTCTGTTCTCTACGTAACCCACTTGGAAAGTTTTCCTGAATCCATGGATGCCTAAACCCAAAGCACAAAGGTAACCTTTTTTGTTTTGTCTTGGTGAATAGGTTTATGGTTTCTTTCAATATTTTAATTTTGTCATAAAAATGTTAATTCTATGTTCAGTTAATACCACATAAAGGCCGAGCCAGGAAGATCAAAAGTTCAGGCCAGCTTAGGCCACATAATAAGACCCTGTCCATAAATAAACAAACAAACAAACAAACAAATAAGAACTGAGAGATGGTATAGCAGTTAAGAGTATTTGGGTGTGTGGTGTTTTTTTTTTTTTTTTTTTTTTTTGGTTTTTTTGAGACAGGATTTCCTTGTGTAGACCTGGCTGGCCTGGTCTCCTTCTGTAGACCAGGCTTGTACTGAACTCACAGAGATCCACCTGCCTCTGCCTCCCGAGTGCTGGGATTAAAGGCATGCACCACCACCGCCCAGCACGTGTGTGTATTCTTGTGGAGGGGTAAGAGGAGAGCTTCAGGTGTCATTCTTTACGAGCTTGCTGAGTTTTGCTTTGTTTATTTTGTTGTTGTTCTTTGTTTGTTCTTTCATCTGTTTTGAGAGAAGGTGTCACTAAGTAGCCCTGATGGTTCTGAATCTTGCTATGTAGACCATGCTGACCTCAAACACACAAAGATCCAGCTGCTTTTGCCTCCAAGGGCAGAATTAAAGATTTGCATATCATGTCCTGTTGGCTTTTGTTGTTTTTAAATGATCGATTGATTTTGCTTTTTAAGATTTATTCATTTCATGTGTATGTGTAGGTCCCCAAATGAGTTTCATATGTGTGTAGTACTCATAATGGCCAGAAGAGGGCATTAGATTACCTTGAAACTTGAGTTTACGGGTGTTTGTGACCCTTCTATTCAGTTCTGAGAACTGAACCCTAGTCCCCTGGAAGAGCAGCAAACACTCTTAACTGCTGAGCCATCCCTTAGGCCGTTACCCTCCTTGTTTCTGAAGGCAGTTCTCTCACACCGAGGGCTGGGGGTTGACAATTAAATTGGTCGATTAGGGAGTTCCAGAGATTATCTGACCCCCAGCTGCCACCACCAGGGTTACAAACATACACCGCTAACCCCAGCTTTGTAGATGGGCACCAGGGAATAATTTTCTGACTGAGCATCTCCTCAGCCCCCATTTTATTCCACACATTTCTGATGATCGAAAGCCTCTCTTTACGTAGATCAGATAAAGACAATTTCGCCTAAATCATGCCCTTGAAACCTACAGTCTCCACAAGAAACATCAATAATATTTGAAAATAGCCAGCACTTCTGTTTCTCTAAGTTAAACAGACCCAAGGCCTTTAACAATTGGTATTAAGGTACAGTTTAATTTATGACTTCATTGGCCGTGACTTATTTCTTCTGAAAGCCCATGTACACAGTGACTCAGCATATGGGAAAAGCCATGCCAATTTGTGTTTAAATTCTGATATAGCTTCATTCACAATATGGAGTAAAGACTTAATCTTACCATGCCTATTTTCTCTTTTCTTTTTCTTTTTCTCTTTTTTAGGTTTTTTGAGGCAGGGTTTTTCTCCAGCGTTGGGGCCTGTCCTGGAACTCACTGTATAGACCAGGCTAACCGAGAACTCACAGAGATCCACCTGCCTCTGCCTCCTGAGTACTAGGATTAAAGTGTGCCACCACTGCCCAGCCTCTATGCCCATTTTCTTAATTTGTGAAACAAGAATGGCACCATTTAAAAAAATATTCCAAGAGAAAAATCAGACAATGTATGACAAAACCCCTGCCCAGTGTTACCGCCCTTGAGTGTTCCCCAGATTTTAAAGGGTTCCCCTAACATACAGCATATCCAGTGTGTTTTGTTAAGCCCAAATCCTTGGGTCCCCACAAAAGCCAACAAAGGAGACCAAGTCTCATATGTAAAAGCAAAGAACCTTTATTTTAATCAAATTTGCAAACTCGGTCTCTCCACACGTCCAACATATTGGAATAACCAGAGAGTCCCAAGCTCAATTAGAATTGGGTTTTTATAGTAGTAAAGGTGGGGGTGAGGGGTCTCTGAAGTTCAGGACCCCCGATTAGCTGACTTTTATCTAGGGGTGTCCTGGTGAAGTGCTGGCAGGTATTTCTATCTACAGTGCTTGGAATGCCAGGAATTTCCTCTGAATGGTCTGCTCTTGGGCGAGGGTCCGGTAATCTCGGCCTGCCAGGCATGTCTCAGGGTAAACTCTTGAGAATCCAGACTCCATTTAAATTTATCGATGGCCAGAGGCCCAGGTGTTACGGGAAAATTAAAAATGCTGCAGGATCCCCGGCGGCAGTGGGCAGCAGAAATGCTGTAGGTCCCCAAGCGGTGGTAGCGGGCCATGTGGCGGCAGGCAGCTGGCCCTGAGAGCAGCCAGTCCCAGGCAGAGACAGCTGCTGGTCCCTGCGGTGGCGGGTGAGCAAGAGACAGAGACCTGGATAGACACGACATGCAGACTGAGGTTATGAAGGGAAAAGAGAGAGAGAAAGAAGGGGGGAAGAAGAGAGAGACAGAAGCAGGGGAAGGGGAGAAGTGAGGAGAGAGGCAGAAGCTGCCTCCCCTAGAGGAAGGTGAAAAGGAGAGCAAGCTCAGGCTGGAAGCTGAAGTTCAGCCTGCCTCAGCCAATGGGGGAGGGAGTGGGCGTGGCTTGTCTCTTAAAGAGACGGAACGAGCGTTACACCAGGTGATAATGGTTGGAAGTAAAGAACTTCCTTTGGATGACCTGCCCAGACAGCTTTCATGGCTAGCCCCCATGTGTATGAAGATCCAGATGTGGCCCACACAAGGAAGGGTTCTTTGTCGGTTTTGTTTGTTGGTTGCTTGGTTGGTTCTAATGATTTAACGCAGGACTTTGCCCATACTTCATAAGCACTCTACCATTGAGTTACGCCCCTTTTTATTGTTATCTTGAGATGGGCTTCACCAAGTGCTTAGCCTGGAAGAGCAGCCAGTGCTTTCAATCACGGGGTGTCTCTCCAGCCCCTGTTTAGATTTTTGTTTTTAAATTTTGTGTATGCAAGTGTAGTGAAAACACATGCTATGCTCCTAGTGTTGTTTTTACTTATTTTATGTGTATGTGTTTTATCTCTGTGTGTGTGTGTGCATCATGTGCTTGTGGTGCCCTTGCATGCCACAAGAGGGCTTTGGATCCCCCAGGACTGGAGTTGGAGTTGTAGCAGGTTGTGAGCCACTATATGGGTGCTGGGAACAGAAATCTTAGGTCCTCAGGAAAAGCAGTGAGTAAGTGTTCTTACCTGCTGAGTGATTTCTGTAGCTCCCGATTTTTGCTTTTTAAATGAGCCTTTTTTTTATGAGTTAATTAGGGTCAAGCCATAGGTCAATAGTAGAGTACTTACCAACCATTTACCAACAGACTGCTCTGCACAGTGAGATCCAGGGCAGTCAGGGCTATGTAGAGAAACCCTGTCTCAAAGAAACGATAGATAGATAGATAGATAGATAGATAGATAGATAGATAAATAGATAGATAGATAGAATAATATTACACTAATATTTAGTGACGCTGGATTGGAGAGATGGCTTGGCAGTTAAATGCACTTCCTGCTCTTGCAGAGGACCCAGGTTTGGTTCTCAGCACCCATATGACAGCTTGCAGCCATCTGTAATTCCAGGTCCAGGCGATCCAACCCCCTCTTCTAACCTCTTTGCAGGTACTAGGCACACATATAATACACACACATACATGCAGGCAAAACAACTATACACATAAAATATCTTTGTCAGGATGTTTGAGACAGAATCTCCCTATGTGGATTTGACTAGCCTGGAACTCACTATGGAGACCAGGCTGGCCTCAGACTCACAAGAGATCTGTCTGTCTGTCTGCCTCTGCCTCCTGAGAGATGGAATTAAAGGTATAAGCCACCACACCCAGCTAAAACAAAATAGTTTAAGTTTAAAATAAAGTGTATATTTGCATGCTTATGTGGGTCCCTATATATTAGGGCTGCAGTTCAGCTGTGTGGCACAGCTCTCACTTCACAAGTAGAACCCTGAGTTAGATCTCCACCTCCACAGACAATGAGAAGAGATGTCTCAGTCAGCAAATGGCGTGTGTGTAAGTCTGATGACGTGAGTGCAATCCTTAGACTCCGTGGAAAAGGAAACCTCGATGGCACACAGCTATCATCCCAGTGCTTGGGAGACAGAGAGACACAGGTCCCTGGGATTCCCCAGCCAGCCTAGCCCTAGCAGCCATCTCAGGCCGGTGCAAGAATCTGTCTCAAAACAAGATAAAACAAAATACACCAACAAGAACAAACAAACAAACAAACAAAAAAAAAAAAACAAGGACTGGGGGTTAGGGAGACGGGTCAGTGGTTAAGATCACTTGCTGCTGTCGCAGAGGTCCCAAGTTCAGTTCCCAGCATGCACATGGTGGCTCACAACCGTCCTTAACTCCAGTTCCAGGGGATCTGATGCCCTCTTCTGACGTTTGCTGGCACCAGGCATGTACGTGGTGTGCGCATGCATGCATACATACATACAGGCAAATTACCACTCACACACATAAAATAAAATAAATATAAAAGCAAAAACAACGAAGATGGACAGCATTGAAGAAATAACACCTGAGGTCCACTCTGGCTTCCGTGTCTATTAGCACATAAGTACGCCAATACAAATATGCACACACACACACACACACACACACACACACACACACACACACACGAATAAGAGAGCCTGTCACAGTGGCACAGGAGGATCTGGAGTTCAAGGCCAGCCTTGGCTACGTAAGAAGTTAGCGGCCAGTCTGAGCTACAGGAGATCCTATCTCACAAAAACACACAATGAATAAAATGTGTATGTATACGTATGTATACGTAAAGCACTCAGAAATACTGTGCACTGCTCAGCGAGGACATAATGCTTGTCTTCTCCATTTTTAACAGAAGGCATCCGCGTACACCCCCAAGAGGACAGAAGGACCTTATAGAAACAAGGTCACCACTCAGAGGGGACTTGTCCGTTTTCTTTCCTACAGTCTGCTGGTTTATCTAGTTCTCTAGTGTTTATTCCTTTGTCCTCTCCAGAAACCCCATCTCTCTGCCTCTGTGTGCAAAACAGCTGACCTCTGTTCCCTGACTCCAATCAGCCTCAGGCTTCCTGGTAGAGCCAGCATTTTCCCTCCACCCAACCCCTGGGAGCCTCCAGTATGGCTCTTTCTCTTTCCCTTTCTTCCTCCCCAATAACCTTTTCGTTTTTTTAATGATTTATTTATTTTTATTTTATGTGCATTGGTGTTTTGCCTACATGTATGTTTATGTGATGACGTCAGAACCCCTAGAATTGGAGTTACAGACAGGTGTGAGCTGCCATGTGGGTGCTGGGAATTAAACCCAAGTCCTCTAGAAGAGCAGCCAGTGCTCTTAACCACTGAGCCATCTCTCCAAACCCACCCCCATCCCCAATAACCTTTGAATGCAGCAGGAACCAAGGTGACTTCCCCATCAATCTGCATGCTGCCGCCTTCTTCAGAAGAAAGAAGCAGCAACTGATCACTAATTTAACTATGATTAATTAAATTTAAATGGAAATTTCAATTATTGTGACTTATGAATAAACATTTGAAACACACAATTTAAAACAAACATTTAAAGTATATGGTCCCTTACTTACTGTTATATTTCATTGGTGTGCAGCCTAGAATGGACACCCTAAGGACTGATGTCTGTGAAAAGTGAGGGTTTAAGGTTCAGTGGGTAGGGTGGTGCGTGATCTTTGTTGGTCCTGGGCCAGCCTGGTCTACATAGCAAGTTCCATGCCAACCAGGGATATATAGTGAGACCTTTTCTGAGAGAGAGAGAGAGGGGGGGGGGGGAAGAAGGAGGAGGAGGAGGAAGAGGAGGAGAGGAGAGGAGAAAAGAAAAATGGAAAAAGGGAGGAAGGATGGAAGGAAGGAAACAGATGAAATTGGGCAATCAGCCATCATCAATGTCTGAATTCACCGGGGTGAGATGCCTGAAGGTCACTACCTTCATACAGGACTAGATGAGGGCAAAATGGAAGGAAGCCACAGACTATTCAAGGGCGGGAGTTGTAGTTCTTCTGGTAGAACCTGTGCCTAGCCCGCACGAAGCCCCACAGCACACCTAGCAATACAAACTAGTCTTGGCACACACAGGTAGTTTCAGCACTCAGGCAGAGAGGCAGGAAAAGCAGAAGTTCAAGGACAGCTTTGGCTGCTCTGGGAGT
This sequence comes from Alexandromys fortis, assembly GCF_014885135.2. NCBI lineage: Eukaryota > Metazoa > Chordata > Mammalia > Rodentia > Cricetidae > Alexandromys > Alexandromys fortis. The sequence continues at coordinate 5,686,825 of NW_026067977.1, forward strand.
TGGAGGCCAGTCTGGATTACGTGAGATTATCCTATTGTCCTAGTTAGGGTTTTTCTTGCTGCAATGAAACACCAGGAACATAGCAAGCTGGGGAGGAAAGGGTTTATTTTGCTTACACCTCAACATTGCAGTCCATCACTGAAGGAAGCCAGGAAAGGAACTCAAGCAGGGTTGGAACCTGGAAGCTGATGCAGGGGCCATGGAGGGGCACTGTTTACTGCCTTACTCCCTTTGGCCTTGCTCAGTCTGCATTTTTTTTTCCCTCCGAACCACACAGATTCACCCAGTCTAGGGGCAGTTGGGGCAGAGCCCGAGGGTTTCATGACGTCAGAACATTCTGCAGAATTTGGCTGCCTTACTTACCTCCTCCCTACCTGAGCTCTCACCTCCACCCACTCCACCTCCCACACCCCTGACCTGATTCACCCCAAACCTTTTGCAAGAGTTCAAATCACTTTCCAGACGGACCCCTGCCCCCGAGCCAGATCCGCTGCAGAAACCCTGCAGAAACCTGGGGTTGGAGTTGAGCTACTCCGGGGTTCCACTGCCGACAGAGCTTGAAGGGGCAAAGGCAGGAGGCAGGAGGAAATGGGTCACTGCCCGGGGCTGGCAAGAGCAACTGCTAGCTTGAGTTTTTATTCTGGGAAGAAATCTTTGCTCCTTTCCACCGTGACCTACGTGAACCCTCAATTCCAACAGCAATAAAATGGGGCAATAAAGCTGGGAAGAAGGGCTGGCTCCACAGCTGTGGGGCAAGAGTTTGCTGGCAGGAGAAGACGGACTGAAAGACCGGTACTTTCCCGGGACGAAAGAAACAAAGAGAGGCTGAGGGGGGAAAAAATTTGGGAAGGGGGGAAAAAAAAACAAACCACGGACTCTTCACTAATTGCCTATAAATGATTGCACACCGAAACGTTCCATCACTTTTCTCCTTCTGTCTCCCTCCCTCTTCCCATTTTATTAAACACCCTGTCTGCTCAAGGTGAGGAAGGATGAGCGAAAGGGGAAAGCAGCCGCAGAGTCAAATCAAGTGCGGAGTTTGGAATCATGGGAACAGGAGGGCTCTTGGCAGAAACCAGTGTTTGCTCCATGTATCCTGGAAACACCCACGGCATTGGCGAAGTCTTCTTCCAGCAAGCAAGATTTTAACATGATTTTTGCTATAGCCCGAGTGGTGACCTGATGACCTTTTGGTCTTCGTCACATCCCCTTCTCACCCACCGCTGCCTCAACTCTTTTTTTCCTTGGCGTCCCCGAGTGTCATTTACTGGTGGGCAGCAGAGGGCGATCTGGCACTGAAGAACGACCGGGTCAAACCCCCGAGCTGCTAATGACTTGCAGTTCCATCAACAGAACGCGACAAAGGGACATTGTCACGAAGCTATTGCCTTTCCATTCCAGAAAGCGCTACTGCCTTGGCTGACCCTTTCCCCTCCCTCCCACTTTCCTCGCTGCCCTCCATCTCTTTCTCAACACAGAGCAGCTGGAAATGAACGGAATTCACAGTGGAGAAAAAACAAACCCCAGGGCCTGCTGAGGGAAACCATAGGAAAACGACCCAGTGGCGTTAGCAGCTGCAGGGGTTTCTTTCCCTCCATCCCTCCCCTCCCCCCCAAACCTTAGCATATCTAACTATCCCCTGCAGAACTTGTTAAAACACGACTTCCTGTGCCTCACCCTGGAATTCTGTTTTAGCAGTCCGGAGGGGCCCAGGCATCGGCATTAACTCTTCCGAGGGACTCCGTGGGATTCAAATTTAGAGACTAGGAATAGACTGTTGGAATTTGGGTTAGGGGCTTGCTGGGATAACTTTCTGATAAAATGACCTCCCCCAGATCCTCCGAACTCCCAAGCTGCAAGACTTCATAGATCAGCCAACTGCTGTCCCCTCCCCCTTGGAAAAGGAGCAGAGAATGTGTCAACAAAAGCATTGTTTGGAGGGGGCTGAGTCCAGATAATAGGCCGCTTCTCCATTGACTGTTTCTTTCATCGCTGGCTGGAGAATTCAGAGGCAGCCTCTCCTTCACTCCTGGGCAGGAACAGCTTCTTCTCTATACTAAAATGAATAATCATTCCTGAGCCCAAGTTGTTCTCTGTCCCTTGTCCAGCATTCTCCAGATCCAGGACCTCCAGGGGGCAGAGCTGTGTGGCATGAGCCCTTGTCCTCAGGACACCTAGAAGCCCTTTCACTCATGAAGAGAATTCCTTCTGCTCATTACTGGAAGATAAAAGACAGAAAAGGTAGTACCGGCTACATACTTCCCCCCCTGTGAATTGTTAGAGGTAGTGCCTCCAAGAATGGCAGACCACATCAGCACCCCAACACCTCCAGATCAGCACCAGAATCCTAGGCCAGCCAGGAGTTCATGGCAAGATCCTGACTCAAAAAGAAAAAGAAAACAAAAAAGAAAATAAAATAGAGGCAGTGCCTTCTGTTGTTTGGGTTGGCTGTTTTTTTATGGTGCTGGGGATCAAATCCAGGACCTCCTGAGTCCAACTAGACCGCTTGCCAAGGTGGGGGCTGTTGGGAGGTGAGTGGGTCATAAGGGAAGGACCCTAATAAATGAGGTTTGAGGGAGGGTGTTTGTCCCTTCCTGTACCCTGTGAGAACACATAAACATCATTGTCTAAACTGGGTAAGGAGGCAAACACTTGTTAACCCAGCATTTGGAGGTGGAGGCAGGAGGATTAAGAGTTCAGAGGTCAGGGCCTGCAAGTAAGTGAGCACTTACCACCCAGGCCAGAAGACTAAAGGTCAACACAGGAACCCACCAAAGTAAAGAGTCTGCTCCTTCACATTGGCCTCTGACCTCCACACATGTGCCAAGGCATGCACTTACTTGTGTGCAAGTGTGCCCTTGAGTGTGTGATCACACACACACACACACACACACACTCAAATTTGTAAAACTCAATTTTCTTTGGGCCGCCAATCATCTCCCAAGTAAAGACATGGAGAGTTATTATTAATTATGAATGCTGGGCCTTAACTTAGGCTAGTCCCACTACCTCTTTTAACTTAAAATAACCTGTTTCTATTCATCTACATTTTCCTCCAGGGCTTTTTACCTTTCTTTCATTCTGCATGTCCTACTTTCCTGCTTCCTCCATGTCTGTCTGTCTGGCCCCTGGCACCTCTCTGTTGTCTTCTTTTCTTTCTTATTTTAGTCTAAATCCCTCCTCCTACTTACTCTCCCAGCCTGGAAGTTCCCTATTGGCTGTTCAGCTTTTTATTGGACCAATCAGGTACCTGAAGCAGGCAAGGGAAAACAGCAGCACATCTTTACATAGTTAAACAAATGCAACCATCTTCATATAGTGACAGTATGTAAAACTAGCTTTGCATAGCTAAACACATATTCTGAAACATTCCATTTTTTAAAAAGTAAGGTAAAAGAATTCAGGGTTAGCATTGTCTAAATAGGAGTTTGAGGACAGTTTGGGCTATCTGAAATCCTGCCTCTAAAAAATAATAATAACCATCTCTTCTAAGGAACTGGTTCTCACTGGATACCAAATCTGCTGGCACCTTGATCCTCAACTTTCTAGTCTCCACAACCACAAGCAGCAATTTCTATAGCCTTTTGGGATACCCGGTTTAAAGCTGGACATGAAGATAGCTCCAAAACTCAGAGGTAGAAGGAGAAAGATCTTGAGTTCCAGGCTACTCTGGGGTACAGCTGAGATCCTAATCCCTAACCAAGAGCGATGTTTCAACCGGTGAGGTAGTTCAGAGGGTAAAGCTGCTTCCTACCAAGCCTAATGATCTGAATTTAATCCCAAGATCCCCTATAATGGAAGGCAAGAATGGACCCCAAGTTGTCCTCTGATTTCCACACAAGCACCATGGTGCCATCAACCTGACCACAACAAAACAGAACAGTAACAACAAAATGACCAGTCTTAGGTCTTCAGTTGCTACTTCCTACTCTAACACAAAGGATGCTTCTTGTCCCCGATTGTCACATATGCCAAAACCAGCATAATTATCCTTAAAAAAAAAAAAAAAGCTCAAATTTCTCCAAAAGGCATAAATTCCAAGGCAGTGAAATCCCATTGAGACCCTTCTTTGTCCGCTCCTAGGGGATTTTAAGTAGAAGTTACAGAAGGCCATTGTTCACCACTGAAGTCCTGTACTGGCCCCCTGACTAGGTTAAAACTCAAAATGGAGTTGCTTGTACTTCCATATCACCAATGCAAAAGAAACTAGCTTCTCTGACCTTCCAAGAACCCAGATCAGACAAACAGGCAATTCCTGAAGAGGACAGTTTCAGTTTGCCTGGTAATCTGTTTATTCTTCCTCGGCTATTACACAGAGAAGCAATGTGAAAGAAACCAACCTCAATCAGACAGTTATTTCCTATTGTCCTATCCCACCTTCAAGACAAGTGACTTCCAAGTGACAAATGTGATTTGTGAGTCTTTTTGTTGTTGTTTTGGTTTTTGCTTTTTTTTTCAGCCTTTCTCATTAGAAACTGGTCATCTCAGCCCACTGGGACACTTATTTTGTTTTGTAGAATGAAGTATTACATAGTTTTTGAACCAAAGGCGACTGTTAAGATAGCTAACACTGCAATTATGCCAGGCCTGGTGGTACAAGCCTTTAATCCCAGCCCTCAGGAAGCAGAGGCAGGCAGATATCTGTGTTCTAGCTCAGTTTGGTCTATGTAGCAAATTTCAGAACAGCCCAGGATAACTAGGGTGATCCTGTGTCAAAAAATATAAATAAGAGGGCTAGAAAGATGGTTAAGGACACTTACTATTTTCCAGAGGACCTGAGTTCAATCCCCAACACCTTTGTCTGGCTTCCACTGGCACCTGAATATGCCTACATGCAGACATACACCAGTTTAAAAAGGCATATAAATAAAATAAATATTGTTATAATTTTGTTCCTTGGCAAAATGAGTTACCTCAGGAAACTTATCCCTACCTCTTATAAGAGGAAAGGGGTAATCTTCTCTCTGACTGTTAGATCTTATTTATTTATTTGTTTGCTTGTTTATTTATTCATTCATTTATGGCTTTTCAAGACAAGGTTTTCCTGTGTAGCCCTGGCTCTCCTGAAATTCACTCTGTAGATCAAGACAACTTAGATTCATCTGCCCCTAGAATCAAAAGCATGGTGCCACCACAACTTGGTTTGTCCTCTAGTTCTTAAACTGAGATGTCTTGTTTAATACATAAATAAGAAATAAGAAAAACTTGGATTTATTAATATATGTGCGTTTTCATATGCTCAGTATAAATGTCTAGAAGTGTTTCAAAGAAAGTGTTTAAACTTTAGGCTTAAATTCTCTATTATCTGAAATAAAGAAGAAAGGATTGGGGGGTAGTAATTAAATATGTATCCAGAAGTGACAGCCAGGAAAATCACCTCAATACAAGCGAGATATGTAACAGGATTAAAGTACATGTATGTGTCAGTTTGTCATTGAGTACAACAGAAGTGAACCATACAGAGACTAGCATGCTCCCTCCTTAGGGATGGCATGCAAATGTGTGAAACCATCAAGATTTTGTTCCCTCAAAAAGGAAAAAGAAGCTGGGCAATGGTGGTGCACGCCTTTAATCTCAGCACTTGGGAGGCAGAGGCAGGCGGATCTCTGTGAGTAGGAGGCCAGTGAGCTTGAGGCCAGTCTGGTCTACAGAGCAAGTTCTAGGGCAGGCTCCAAAGCTACACAGAGAAACATTGTCTTGAAACAAACAAACAAACAAACAAAATACGACCAAGAGATGAACTGTGACACTGCTGTTTACAACCCAGGGGTCCTCGGAGCAATCTGAACCACGTCCTGGTGTCACATTTTTCTGCAAGGCGGGGCTGCCCAGCGTCTCTATAGGGTTACTGCTCTCTCCACCTCCCAACACTCTTGGGGGTGTAACTACTTGGCCAAATAGGAAAGAGCGCTGTCTCTAACTTTGGCCAGTTTGCTCAGCCCACCAACGCCTCAATGGTATATTCTGACCTGACAGCCCCTAATCTTCCTGACCTTTGACCCTGACCCCCAGTCATTGAGCCGGGAAGCTGGACCCACTGCAGTAGGAAATCTTGACCCAGGACAGATAATGTTGGGGTCCTGTGCATCCTGATTGCAACTGGGGTGGCATCTAGATTTTCTCAGGGCCATTCCCAGTGTCTACCCCCCCAGATTTCAAAGACTGTAATAAACCTTTGTGGGGCGGGGTGCATGACTTTTCTGTTGTTAAAAAGTATCTAGTCCTTCTCTTTTTGGTGCAAAGAAGAAAGACCTTTAAAATGAAAATTTCCTTTTAAAGTATAAATTTCTCTTACTCTTTATCTATAGTTTCTCAAGATAACTAAAATAATAAATATATCAGAAAAACCTGTTTTAGAAAGGCAAATTGTGGTCTCCTACAATCCTATTTGAAGGTGATCTAGTGAATCTCCATGCCCTAAAACAATCCATATTCTATAGGAAAGAAAGACCGAGAAGCAAGCCAAACTTGGTGACCCTGTAATCCTAGCCCCAGGAGGCTAAGGCAATCAGATCATGAGTTTCAACTAGTATATATAGTGAACCTTGGTCTTTAATTTTTTAATTGCATTTTTTATTTGTCTGTGTGTATGCATTTGCACGTGTGTAAGTACATGCACACCTGTGCTCACACAGGCACAAACATGTAACACACAATAATAAAATACAATGTAAAAACAAAGTTGTGGTCTTTGCTTTGTAACTCATCACAGTGCTGCTGTCAAACTTAAAGGAAAAAAAAATAACTGCTTTAAAGAAAATAAGAAAATGCTTATTCCAAGTCACTGGAGTAACTATGGGTCAAGAACACTTACTCCAATTGCCCTGAGTGATCCATCCCACTATGAAAAAGGTGAACTTTTATAGCTACAGAACAAAAGACAGCCATATATCAATTTCCTAATTGCGTGGGTGGAAGCTTCAGGTAGGCAGGCTCCAAAGCCAGGAAATCTTTTCTAGAGACTCACAGATGTTATCTCTTGGTACTTGTAGGCTTGGTGGGAGCTCAGGGATGCTGGGCTTAGTGACACATTCCAAGAAGTTTACCTATTAGCCAGGAGAATGTTGGGTCAGCTACAAAGTAAAGTGGCTGTTAAGGGACCCAAGATAGCCCAAGATAACTTTGGCTCTGGACTGAGCACATTCCCCGGTCCACAGTCTTCTATCAGACAAGCTCACACTATCTGCAGGATCTTCAATAGAGATACAGCGTCTTCAGAGGACTTCAGGCCCACGGTGCTGAGGGGGTACCCCTTCAGTAGTGACTTGGGTGACTCTGTGTGATGCTCCATTCGAGGATCATATCCCATAATTTTGTGCTTCAATTGCTGGGTGACTCAACAGTTGGGCATGTTTGAGTCATGGAGGCATCACCAGCTCTGCTTCTATTTCTTCCTTATCTTTACCTCCCTCTGAAGCAAGCTCCACAGGCTCCTCCAATCCTCACTTATTAATTAACACTTCTCTGCTGCCTTCAGTCTGCTCGTCCACTTCCTCCTCCAGCACGTTAGCATATGCTCTTCCACCGACTTGTCTTGGCACGAGAGTGATTACTCTAGCTTTTCCACCATCCCCAGTAAGCCCTCAAAGTCGATCGTGACTTCATACTTTCTTCTAGTGGTTTTTATGGTCTTAGGTTTTAATCTGTCTGGCGAAGCTTTGATGAAATCAGTGTTGTTCCATAAGCGATAGTGAATGGCCTTCCAGCCCTGTGTTGTACCCAGACTTATTTATGGTCTGCATCAATCGCTGACCAAATATGGTCAAACACCAATTGGGTAGATATGGCCTTTGACAAACCAACTCATTCCCAGGTCGAAGGGCTGAGATTATAAGGCTGCATTTGGAAGTAAGACTGTACCCTCTGGGCTTTCATTTTCATAGGGCATTATGAACGGCCAGGTGAACGTCTTTTTTGTCATTGTTTTGTTTCGTTGAGACCGTCCTCACCATGCAGCTTTGGCTGTCCTGGAACTCATCATGAAGACCAGGCTGGCCTTGAATTCACAGGAATCCATCTGCCTCTGCCTCTGCCTCTCAAATGCTGGGATTAAAGGTGTGCACTACCACATCTGTCTGAATTATCTATCATTAATGGGGCTATTTTTTTAGGTTTCTTCTTTATTTTAACATGTGTGTGACTCTGTGTGATTGGTGCCGCACTGGGGGAGGGGTGCCTAGGAGAGGGTGTCGGCATTCCCTGGAGCTGGAGTTACCTGCAGCTGTGGGATGTTTGATAGTGCTCTGGGAGCCAACCCTGGGTCCTCTGGAAAAGCAGCGAGGGCTCTTAACTGATGAGTCATCTCCCCAGCCCATTCAAGGAACTTCGAATTCCAACCATTTTAATTCCTAGGTTTTTTGGGGTGTTTTGTTTTATTTGTTGGTTTTTGCTTTAGTTCTGAGATGAAATATTGCTGGAACTAGCCCATAAACAAGACATCTGTCACCCGTGTTTTCTGATATTATTGCGGAACATGAGAAGATCGTTTTTGTTCTTGTTTCTCAGAGTATGTGGTGAGTTTCTTGCTCTGTACACTGGGCCTGGCTTGTCTATATATACATATATATGTCCAAGTCTCTCCATGAATCTGTGCCTCTATTCCTTAGTGTTGTTCTTTTCCAGGGATCCTAGCTGAACGAGATCCTCCAGCAGGCTCGGTGCCTTCAGATACACGTTGTTGCCTGTTGGAATCCCTCCCTACCACACTCTCCACCCACACGTCCGACTCTGTCCCCCTCCTAACTCCTCACCACGTGCTATAGTTACAACTTTTATAGTTGAAGTTGTAACACGAAATGAGCACAAGGCACCCTAGAGGCTAAGGTGGAAAGATTACAATGTGGCGGCCAGACTTTGTCTCCAAAAACACGGTCAAGGAGTGGTAGTATATGCTTCTAGCCCTAGGAGCCGAGGCGGGAGAGTGGATGGCTTAGGGTCGCCTGGACTTCATAATGAGACCCTGTCTAGAGGGGGCGGGGGAAGGGGGTAACTAACCTTGAGAACCAAGACCCTGGGTAAGGTGACCACTGTGTTCACTGTAGAAGAGGAGGAGGCTGGAAAGTCTGTTGTTAAGACTTAAAGAGGATAAACGAGACAGGCAGAAACCATGGTCATAATTTTTAGGGTATAAGCCTGGGTCCTAGAGTTTCTAAAAAAAAAAAGTAAAGTGGCAAGCAAGAATGAAGAGCAGAGAAAGGAGACCGGCTCGATGTGGACAGAACAGGAAGAAGAACTGAAAAAAAAAAAAAAAAGGCCCTGTGACCTCCAAGTCTACTCCCAGGCATCAGCTGTGCAGATGTAAGGTGTTCTGGTCTTGGCTCCAGTCTGTCTGGCAAGGTAGTTTGTCTGCTAAATCCTCAGCACCATGGGAGAGAGATCTCTTCCTGGAAGACAGGGTCCTCCTCTACCAGGCACCAGGGCTTCTCCCAGCATGAGATTACTGGAGAATTCCAAAGTCCTGGGGACCATTGTCTCATTAATCCATAACCTGAGAGAGGAGCACAGGGGCTCCTTAGAAGACCTTCCCTCCTGCCGGGACCTAATTCTGCTCTATTTGTTTTTAGATCTCCATCTTGCTGGATTTGGGGTAATAGGTTGCAGTTGAAGGGAGAATTCCTGAGCTATGCTGGAACAAACATCGGGATATTTGCCTAGTGTAAGTAATCACACAACCCGGAAACTCCTGGACTTTCCTCACCCTTAGAAGTGCAATCCATTTCTGCTGACAACTCTCTCCTCCATCTCTGAAGACACTTGTGATGAACCATCTGGTGGTTTGATGCTGACTGTCCCTAGCCACCAAAATGAGTCCTGTCTCAGTCTGATGTGTGTCCACATTATGAGAGTTATCAAAAAACAACAAAGAGTCGATGCCAGTAAAACCCTTTAGGGCTAAAGTCAAGCAGCTAAGAGGCAGGGAAGAAGTGACTCTTAGGTCAGGCCTGCCTGGAATCCGTCAGGAATTTAATTCTGTCTGTCCCGTGAATGACGCATCTCGAAAATAATACTGCTCAGGGTTAGCACTCTGCGGCTAACACTCTCCTTCTGCAGACGTCCAAGAAAAACCATTGCCAAGGTGGACAAGGAGAACACAAAAACGGTCTCCAGGGACAACTACTGGACCAGTGAGATGGCTCAGCAGGAAAAGCACTTACCTTGCAAGTCTGACAGCCAGAGTTCAAGCTCTGGGACACACAACTGAAGGAGAGAATCATTGTGCGACCGCACACATGTTCCCACACTCACGGAAGCCCTTCATACACACACACACACACACACACACACACACTAATCGTAGCAATGATGATGATAAAATGCCCTTTTTTTAAAAAAAAGAGAGAAAATATTTAAAGAAAACTAATTTGAAAATGAAGAACTTCTTTATATATGGATTTCTTAGGAGACCAATACCCTGGACCTATAAGTCCTTACGAGGCACCGCTTGGAATGCCAGCGGTAGGACATGCCTATTGAGTTTTGCTTACAAAAGAATAGTAATGATATAACGATCAACACACGAACCCAGGGCTGGGAGAGGCTAGCACCACTCATGGTTCTAGTTCGCAGCCCAGCAGCTTGGTAAAGCAGTCTCCTAAGCTTTGTCTTAGAAGGCTTATATGATATAAGAGGAACATAATTGTATTTAAAGTCTACGGGATCAGGCAGGAATCAGCATGGGCGCACAAAACTGCACCGAGGTCCCACGTATACTGACTTAGTTTGTTTTAGGACCCAGGGAATCTGCTGTAGCTTTACACTGCTGCCTTAGAGTTTTGATCCTGAAACTTTAGAAAATTTTGATTTTGCTGGTCAGTGGTGGTTCACACCTTTAATCCCAACACTCAGGAGGCAGAGGCAGGAGGATCTCTAGGAGTTCGAGACCAGCCTGGTCTACAGAGTGAGTTCCAGGACAGCCAGGGTTACACAGAGAAACCTGTCTCAAAAAACAAACAGGAAGAAAGGAAGGAAGGGAGGAAGACAGAGGAGAGAGAAACTAAATTTTTAAATGTGTTTTAATTGAGCTGGGTGTAGAGGCACAGGCCTTTAAGCCTAGAACTCAGGAGGCAGGGGCAGATGGGTCTCTGAGTCTGAAGCCAGCCTGGTCTACATAGTAAGTTGCAGGCCCACTTGTTCTACACAGTGAATTAAGCCTCTGAGGTAGACAGAATCCCTACTGCCCTGAGTTTCACTCTTAAAGAGGAATAAAAAGAAAAGCAAAAGTCACCCTCAGGGACTCCAGAAGGCCTTAGAAGATCCTGGAGACTATTAGTTGTGCATAACCGGCGGAATAAGGGACAAAGAGCAGACCTTTTTTTTTTTTTTTTACTGCTCCTTTGATCCAGTTTCCTCCCTAGAAAGTAGGGCATAGGAAAGACAAGCTATCATTGAATTTAGTAAGGCCACAAGTCACCAGGATGTGGGAGATGCCAGCCCTGGATGCTTTCAAAGGAATCCATGTTGAGATCCTCAGTCTGTTTCTCCTTGAAACTGATGTTGATAGGCTGGGTGGGTGTGGGGTGTCTGCAGCCCTGAACTACCGCCTCCCACCTCCTTTTCTTAATTCTCCTCATCCTTTAAAGAACAACAACAAAAAGGTCACTTCTTACCCCCTCCCTGCCCCCGCCCCCCAACTCACACACTCTGGATCCTTCCTGTTAAGGATGCCCTACTACGTTGCTGAGTGTAAAGCCTTCTCAGTCCATAATTTTAAACCATTTTTTAATTTATTTTTGTTTATCATTTATTTGTTTGTTGATTTATTTATTTATTTTTGAGGCACAATCTCACTATGTATCTCTGGCCATCTGGAACTAGCTCTTGTAGACCAGGCTGGCCTCGAATTCACAGAGATCCACCTGTCTCTGCCTCTGAGTGCTGGGACTAAAGGTGTATACCACCACCACACCGCTTCCCCCACAATTATTATCTTCCCTTCTCACTCCTCTCTTTTCTTTTTCTTTTTTTTTTTTTAATTTATACTTTTGCTGTTGCAATTGTTGTTTTTTGTTGTTTGAGCCAGGGTCTCACTAGGCAGCCTGAGCTGCCCTGGAACTGCCCATATAGCCCAGGCTAGCTTCAGAGTTACAGCAATCCTTCTGCCTCTGCCTCCTGAGGGCTGGGATTACAAGTGTGCCACCATGCCCAGTCTCAATTATTTTCATCAGGGGGCCATAAGCACCACCCTCCTTTCCCCAACGCTTTATGAGGCAAATTACCAATAAACTTTCATAACTTAAGAAGTGAATTACGGGGCTGTCAAGGAGGCTCAGCAGGTAAAAGTGCTTGCAATGAAAACCTAATGGTCTGAGTTCAGGCTTCAGAACCCAATAAACGTGGAAAGAGAGCAAACTCCACAAAGTTGTCCTCCCACCTCCACAAGTGTGCCATGGTACTCGAACACACACACACACACACACACACACACACACACACACACACACACA
>NW_026067977.1:5700449-5711291 GCF_014885135.2 Alexandromys fortis
GCTGCCGTCCAGTTTCACACGGATCCTCTTTCCCACAATCTCACTTGGGAAGACCAAGTCCTCAAGGATGGTGTCGTGCACTGCGGTGAGTGTGCGGCTTCCGGGGCGCTTCTGCTTATTTTTCGTATGGCTTTTCCGAGTTGGCTTGGGCAGAATCCTCCTCTGAGCAATGAAGACGGTGTGTTTCCCGCTGAACTTTTTCTCCAATTCACGAACCAGCCGGACTTGGATTTTTTTTTTTTTTTTTGGAAGGCTTTCAGCTGAGGAACTGGTACAAAAATTATGATGGCTTTCCGGCCACCACCAACTTCAATTTCCTTGGCCGCAGTGATGTTGAGCTCCCGCAGCTGCGCCTTGAGATCCAAGTTCATCTCCAGCTCGAGCAGCACCTGAGAGATGCTGGACTAAACTCGTCCGGCTTCTCGCCATTGGGTTTGACGATCTTGGCGCTCGAGCTGAACATGGCTCGCCCTTATGGAGTGCCGGCTTGGAAAGAGCCATTTCTGTTGTTTTGATAAATACTACTTACAACAATAGTTCTTAAAAATTACAGCTTTCTGGTCTCTGGAATTTTTTGTGTGTCTGTAATTCAAGGGGGTCTTACACAACCCCAAAGCTTATGAGTTTGCTTTGGCTTAGCCTGGCTTGGTTTTTTGAGCTCCGGTTTTAGTATGTAGCCCATCCTGGCCTTGAAATCTCAATCCTCCTGCCTCAACTTCCTGGGTGCTGGGTACTCGGATTACAGGGGGGCATGACCATGCCTGGTGTAAATAACAACTTCAAAAGGAGCAAGAGTGGCCAGACATGCTAACACAGACCTGAGCAAGGTGGCCAGACATGCTAACACAGACCTGTACTACCAGCTAGAGGAAGAGAGACTGCCTGGAGTTGAAGGCTTTCTTGAGCCACAGAGGGAGTTGTAGACCAGCTTGGGCTACAATAAACCTTGTCAGAGAGAGAGAGAGAGAGAGAGAGAGAGAGAGAGAGAGAGAGAGAGAGGAAGAGGAGAAGAGAAGAGAGAGAATATGAACAAAGAAGTACATGTTTTTTCAAACTTTTTTGCTGTTTTCAATGTTTTATATTGCATTTTATTTGTTTATTTGGCAGCGGGGGGGGGGACCTACCATGGCACACACGTGGAGGTCAGAAGACAGCTGTTAGAGGTCAGTTTCCCTTCTCTACCCTGTGTGTCATTGGGGTTGAACTCAGCAGTCGGCTGGCAGCAAGCGTCTTTACCTGATTAGCCATCTCTGCAGCCCAGCATTGCAAGGGTGTGAAATATGTGTTACTTTGTTTTGCTTTGTTTCAATCAAAGGTCACTGCCCAATATTGAAAAAACTCCCCCCCCCCTTACTCCCCCCATTCCCCACTTTTAATCTCTCCCACATTGAAAACCCTTTATGCAAATATTTTCACCACCACCCCCTCTTTTCTGCCCCAGGTAAATCATAACCAGCTTCCCCACCGTGCATCCCCAGAACCTGTGGCCTCCTGCCCCATCCTTCATTCCGTTTGTGCAGATTCTTTTAAGATTAGCCAGTTTCAAAAGACTGTGAGGTGGGACTCTAGCTGATGGGGAAAAGACACAGTGGCCACCTGCAGAGAATGAAAACCAGGTGGACTTCTGCCCCTGCGTGCTGGCTAGCTTGGTTTGGTTTGTGGGACCCTTTGTGTGGAAAGAAATCACCCTGCCGAGTTGCATTTGCTTTGTTTGTGCGTTCCCTTGTAGGACACCAGAATTATTCTTTGTTTCTAACACGTTCTTCAAACTCACTGTATAACTAAGGCTGTCCATGTCCGACATGTTCTTGTTCCTCTTGCCTCTGCCTCTCAAGTGGAGAGTGTAGTCACCACTATTTGGCTTCAAAAAAGTACAAGAGCAAAAATTCATGAAGATTACAGCTGTAGGCCAATGTTATTTCTGGGAGGAACCAGAATGTCCGGGACTTGCCTTCCCCACAAAGTACCACAGCATGGCAGCTCCAGAACTGGGCCAATAGTCTGCAGCTTCCTTTTCAATCGCTTCCTCCCCACCCCAGCTAGCAGCACAGGTTACTCACTGTGCGGCCAAGAGCCTCAGCTGTGGCCAAGCGTGAGTTGAACCCTGGGGCACTCTTAGGTAAGGGACTAAACTTCCCTGTGCCAGGCTTCCAATCTATAACATGGGGATTATGGACTCTCTCTCTCTCTCTCTCTTCATTATTACCATGTTTGTTTGAGTTTATTTTTTTAAGTTATTTTTTATGTATATAGTATTCTGCCTGCATGCATGCCTACCGGCTAGAAGGTACCACCAGGTCTCATTACAGATGGTTGTAAACTGTCATGTGGTTGCTGGGAACTGAACTCAGGACCTTCAGAAAAGCAGACAGTGCTCTTAACCACTGAGCCACTCTTCAGCCCCCTTTTGAGCTTTTTGAAATAGACTCTCGTCAATGACCTGAATTTCATTATGTAGTTAACTTGGAACTCAAAACAATTCTCCTGCCTTAGCCTCTAGAGTGTTGGTATTATATGCATTTTAATATGATGTTATAATACCATATATGTCCATACTGGGCACTATACCGTTTATCTGAACTTGGTGCCTTTTCATCACCTCCCACCCTACACCATATTCCAGATATACATGAGCTCCAAGACTGTTGTGCTTTGGTTAGTTGGTTGGTTTGGTTTTTTTTTTTTTTTTTTTTTTTTTTTTTTTTTTTTTTTTTTTTTGAGACAGGGTTTCTCCATGTAGTCCTGGCTGTCCTAGAGCTCACTCTGTAGACTCAGAAGTCTGACTGCCTCTGCTTCCTGAATGCTGGGATAATAGGTGTGCGCCTCCGCCACCACCGCCTCCGCCTGGCAAACTCCAAGTGTTAAGAGTCTTACACTGCAGATCACCACATGGGAATAGGGAATAGGTCCAAACCAGACATTCAGTGGTAATTAGGCCTCGCACCTGCCTGCTCAGGTGGGCGCTCCAAAAGAGTGGGCAGGGAGAAGTCAGTGGGGCAGATGGGCATGCAGTACATAACCCGAGGTAGAGAAAAGAGGCGTGGGTTGAAGAGATAAAGGCAAAGGCCTGGCCAGAGACTGAACGACAGGCAGCGCAGGCCAGATAGAGGGAGTCTACTTTTTACCTTTGGTATTTCCTCTTGGTTCCTCCTGTCCTGTTTTGAGCTGTTCTAACTTACCTCCTTCAATCCCTGCCACGGTTACTCTGTGGTCCTGCCAGATTCAAGGCTTTAGAATGAGAGGGGCCTCACTTTCCTTTAGACCAGTGTTATGACTTTTTTTTTTTTTTTGCTGCGG
This sequence comes from Alexandromys fortis, assembly GCF_014885135.2. Classification (NCBI taxonomy): domain Eukaryota; kingdom Metazoa; phylum Chordata; class Mammalia; order Rodentia; family Cricetidae; genus Alexandromys; species Alexandromys fortis. The sequence continues at coordinate 5,703,747 of NW_026067977.1, forward strand.
TTAGTTTTGTCGATTTAGTTATTAATTTGTCTTGAAAGCTGGCACAGAGTACAAAATGCATTTGATTCCATGATTCAAGTCCTATATTGTAAGTTAGAGACAAACCAAGTTCCTGCCTGAAGCGTTCCTAACCCTACCACACAGTATATGGAGATTTCAACATGAGAACACCAGTTGTAACCTGAATTGATAATGCAACCTCGGACTCATTTTGTAGCTTTTCCTGTAACTGGGCTCAGAGGAAGGGCTCATGATTGTAACTTCACATTTTGGGGTAGGGAAACTAGGAGACTTGAGACAGGATCTTGTAATGTGGTGTCCCAGGCTGGCCTCAGAGCAGCAGAATCCTCCTGCCTCAAGCCTCCAGAATACTACGACCATGGGTATGACCCCTACACCTACGTGGAAATTTTCTCGGATGTAGTATTATGTTGAAAAGTCACCTGATCTGCATTTATACACACTCTATTATTCTTAATTTTTTTTTTCTTCAAAACACAGAGGTGGACATGAAGGCAAACTCCTGTAATCCCAGCACTTGGGAGCGGGAGACAGGAGAATCGGGAGTCCAAGACCTGCCTCAGCTACGATAGCAAGTACCACGCCAGCTTGGACTTTCATGAGACCCTGTTAGGGAAAAAAAAAATAAAAAAACAACAAAAGAAATAACATAAAAATGTATATACTAATTTCCAGTGGTGGCTCTCCGGGCTGTCTTCCTCACAAAGGTGGGTGCGTTAGGGGAGAAGGAAAAAGAATTGTAATGGGGGCAAGAGAGGAACAGCAGAACCGAAGCTGTAAGCGACAAACTTCCCAGGATGGAGTCCTGTGGACAATAAGGAATGAAGCCTGTGGACTCAAGAGCTGAGTGATTCAACCAAAACCATTTGTTAGAAAGAAAGACAAACTCCGTAAGGGAGGGGTTCCAAGGGAGGACACCTGCCAAGTGGCAAGGACTTTTAAAAAGGCTACAGAACCAAGAAAACAGTAACAGGTGAGAGATAAAAGGGTGGTTTGTCTTCTCCTAGGACACAAGCTGTTGAAGCCAAAGGGCTTTGATCCGTGGGGCATCTGGGGTTGACAGCAGCAGAGTTTGTCTAAACGGTTAGAACTGATCCTGGTTCCTGACCAGCTACCTCTCCTGTTTCCGGTCTCTATCTCTCTTAATTTTATTTATTTATTTATTTATTTATTTATTTATTTATTTATTTATTATTTATTTATGACAGGGCTTCTCCGTGCAGCCCTGGCTGTCCTGGAAGTCACTCCATAGACCAGGCTGTCCTTGAACTCACAGAGACCTACCTTCCTCTGCCTCCTGAGTGGCTCCACCACCACCGGCTCCTGTCTCCTGTCTTAGCAGTGATGGGATTTCCTCTCCCTTTATCGCCCATCTCTCCATCTCCTTCCTCTACTCTATTTTTCCTCTCCTTTCTCCCTCTCTCCCTTCCCTTCTACCTTTCCTCTCTCCATCAGCAAACCCGTATTGACTCTTTATCAGATCCCAGATCTTATGCTCGCTTCTACAGAGGAGATCCAAAAGTAAATGCCATGGTAAACACCTCGAAACCGACTGGTCAGAAGGCTGTACCGAGCTTTAGGCTGTGTGAAATGAGCTAACACCCAACCGCATCTCTGCGGGGAGAGGTGATAAGAAGGCGCCCGCCCGGAGGAGACGCATGCGCAGTCAGCTGTGATGCGACCCAAAGGAAGACCTCCATTAGGCCATGCCTCAGCTTAGTGACCGCCTTATTTCATCACTTACAGTTTGTGCCAAGAGCTCCTGACCAATTCTAGGGAGCCACTTGCCAAATGCTCGCTGATATTCAGCTCCTATCTGTGGAATATGCTTATTTTAGAGAAGGCTGTCTGTTCCCACCTGACAGAATGGGTTTCCTAGAGCACAGCCGTAGGGCAAAGAGGAGGATGGTCCAACCTACCTGTCCATTCATGTGGTTTTTAAAATTCATTATAATGGTATAATGGAAGTAGGTGATTCTGTTTTCTTTGACTCTTGTTAAAATTAAGGAACCCAATAAACCTGTTCAATATCTATTGATAAATATTGTCGCTACCAACAGAAGCTTTTAAAAAAAGAAGTATATTTTAGCTTCATTGTTAGCTTGAGGGCATACTGCTCTGAGTTCCAGGAGAACCAGTCTCTCTGTCTCTCTCTCTCTCTCTCTCTCTCTCTCTCTCTCTCTCTCTCTCTCTCTCTCCTCAAATAAATAAATAGGGAAAAAAGGAAGCCCTGCTTTGCCTGTGCTTTTTATTGTGCTAGGGGCCTTCCCCTCTTCTCTCACCCTCAACAGCTCCAGGGAGGTAAGGCCCCAGGGTTCAGGGCCCAGGTTGCCAAGGAGCCCTGCTGCGCATGCTCAGTCCCTGGCCTCACGCCACGAAGCAAAACAAACCTGGAAAATCTGGCAGAGCTTGAAGCTCAAACTGCACCCCCGAAATACCAGGCCTCCAATCCAGGGCTTGGAAGGAGGCCTCTAAAATGAACAAAAAGTGTGTCTCAGAATCTAACTTGAAGCAAAGCCTCCATGTGCATTCTTGGTGATCATCAGGTTGAAACAGTTTCTCCCTGGTCACAGACAGAGCAGGATGGCCTTAGGAAGCCGAATGGAAAGCTATGGCATGATGGCCGCTTTGTCCACCCTCTTCCTTCCCCTGGGGACAGCAGATTTCATCCAGGTCACAATGCTGTTCTGGCTCACACTTTATCTCAGCTAAAAATACCCGAGGTCTTTCTAGTTTACTTCAACCTGACTCGAATTTCATAACAAAATGTGTATTGTAGCCAAGTGTGGTAGAACACATCTGTAATTTTAGCATGGAGAAGCAATGCAGAGGGGTCGTGAGCTCCAGGAGAGCCTGAAATACTCAGGGACCCTACCCTGCTCCTCACACAAACAAAGCCAATTGGTAGGACTCAAACTTTCAATTGATGCTAATTAAAACCACCGTTTAACAGCAGCAGGTGTGTGCATGTGCATGTGTGTGCACGTGCGTGCGTGTGTGCGCGTGTGTCTGTTGAACTACATCCTAAGCCCAGGATCTCCTACCATATGCATATTATAATAATTATAAGGATTATTTTAGTCCATGAGAATCAGAAAATAAAGGCAGTGAGAAGCAGAAATTGAAATCTAAATAAGCCCTTTTCCAGAATCTTAAGCTGTTCTCAGCTCCTCTGGCTGAAGCTCCAGGCGGCATCCTTAAGGTGGAAGTGCCTTCCTTCCGTTCTTCCTTTCTCCTTTTACCTCACTCATTCCTGGGTATCTCCTTCTCGCCCTCATTGTGTGAGAAAGGTGGGAAAGAGACTTCTACTGCCCTCCACCCCGCAGGGTCCCTGCCTCCACGGAGGCGGAGGCGTTAATGGAGGCTTGTGAACAGGTCTGCCCATTTCAAAAGAGCCCAGTAGAAACTGTTAATTCCTTTGAGGATACCCAAATTTATTTGTTTTTGTGGAAGATCCCAGCAATTGTTGTGGTTGGCCCGCTTATCTTAAGGGGGAAAAGAATGAACCATTTAATGATAAGCATTGAGATCTGACAAGAGCTATTTAGTGGTGAAGAGATTAGGAAACTGTAATTTAATCTCAGGGAATAGAGAGCTGGGGTGCAACCCAACAGTAGAGTGTTTGCCCAGCATGGGGAGACGGGACGGACAAGAACCACTCAGGCCACCGCACAGGCCTTTGTTGAAGGTACAATCCAAAGAACGAAGATTTTCTGTTCCTTGAGCAGTATTTACACAGAGACTCATTTTGTATTACAAGGAAGGTCACCTGGGCTTTGGTATCTAGGTCTCCGATGCGGACCTTGTACTTTCCACTAGTTATACTATCAGCCTTGATTCACCATGAGAACCCGAAGCCAGGGGACGATACAAACTAAACCACGAAAGCATTATGGAGCCAGATGTGGCAGCATTCACCTATTACCCAAGCACTTTGGAGACTGAGGCAGGAGACCCGCTTTGAGCACATGAGCTTTCGGCCGGACTGGGATCCGTAGTGGAACCCCGTCTCCGTGAAGCAAAGCAAAATAAATAATGGGACTTGGAAGGCAGAGACGCACAGGTCAAATCTTGACTCAGTGTTTTTGCTGTGAGTCACTGAGCAAATCCTTGAACTTCTCTGTGCATTAGCTTTCTCATCTACAAAGCAATAGCACCTACCTCAGAGGAATGCCAATCCCACTTAAAGGGCAAGGTGGGCGCTGGCTGTCCACCTCAGGGCAGAACACTCGCTGGGTACCCACCACAACATAAATAAGTTGCAAGGTGCTTGGCATGTCTGATCTACTTGACAGATGTCATAAAACAAACTTTAAAGGGCCATGGTCAAATTTTGCCTTTCGTTGTTACGTAAGCACGCTCACCCCTATATCTGCCTCCCCCTCCCGCTCTCTATAATAGGGCGTTTCTCGATGGTGCTGAAAATGCCCTCCGTTGCCAGGCATGGTGGCACACACTTGTAATTCCAGCACTCAGGAAGATGGAGTCGCCAACTCAACAAAAGCTAAGAAAGAAAGAATGGGAAGGAATGGAGGGAGGGATGAAGGAGGGCCCTGAAACAAGAGAAGGGGTGGTGGGTAGCAGGTCTGAAGGGTTGCAGTCAGTCTGTTGACTCAGCGAGGCCCACAACACAGGGTCTTTGGACCTCTGCCCCTGAGGGAAGCAAGAGATAAAGAAGAAAGGCCCCATTCTCTGAAAACGCACCCTTTAATGGGGAGCCAGAAGTCTTTGTTCTTCCTGGAAAGTCCCCATGTCTCTCACCTCACGGCTGTTCCTTTGGGAAGTAAAGGACACTCATCTAGAGTGTGTTTGGCTAGCTAAGGAAGTTGTCCCATGAACTGGGTACAAAGGCTCCTTCTGGATGACCGCCTGGGGAAGACTTAGGGATGCTCTGCTACTGCCCTCACTGAAGCGCCTGTCCGTCATATGAAAGGACCTAAAGCACCATTTCCATCATATCCTGCCTCATCTAAAACACGGGACAAATAAGATGGCTCAGCAGGCAGGGGTGCTGGCTGCCAAACCTAATGACCTGAGTGCAGCCCCACCTTCACACATGCCCTTGCATGTACCCGCACAATGAAAAAAAAAAAGTAATAAATCTTTTGTAGAATACCCGTAACATTCCATTGTCCATAAACTAAGATCAGCCTCCTTGGCTTCCTCTTACTACCTCAGCTGCGTCCCCTGGCTCCCAATGACGTCAGACGGCTGCGGTCATTGTCCCCCAAGCACATCCTGAAGCCTGGCTCCTCCAGAAAAATCTCCTAATTCCCCCAGTATTCTTTCTCAGGAATCTTGGGGTTATGGTTCTTTGCAAATTTATCTTAAAGCCTTTAAAAACGTGTACAGCTGCGGGAATGGTAGGACAGGCCTCCTATCCCATCCCAGCATTCAGGTAGGTGAGGCAGGGGACCGGCTGGCAATCAGAGGCTAGCTTGGGTTACAAAGTGAGTTCCAGGCCAGCATGTGGGCTACACAGTTCAAGTTCCTATCTTTAAAAAGAAAGAAAGAAAGAAAAGTAAACCAGGCAGCGGTGGCTCACACCTTTAATCCCAGCACTTGGGGGGCAGAGGCCTGCAGATCTCTGTGAGTTCAAGGCCAGCCTGGTCTAGAGAGCAAGTTTCAGGACAGCCAAGACTACACAAAGAAACCCTGTATAGAAAAAAAGCAAAACAAAACAAAAATGAGACAAAGAGAGGAAGGAAGGGAGGGAGGGAGGGAGGGAGGAAAAGGGTAGATATGATGCCACACCCAGGAATTGGTGCTGGTGCAGGGGCCCTTGACTATGGCACTGGCAAGATTGAAGAAAGCAGGTTACTTGAGTCTAGGAGTTGGAGGCCAGCCTGGGCAGCATAGTAAGAGAGTAAGATCCATTCAAGAGAAGAAAGGTTAGCAGGTGTGGTGGCACACACCTGTAATGCCAAAGTTCAGGAGGCAGAGACAGGAGGATCTCTGTGAGATTGAGGCTAGCCTGGTCTACTGAGAGAGTTCCAAGACAGCCAGGACTACATAATCAAGAGATCTTATTTCAAAAAAAGAAAGGAAAGAAGGGACAGAGGGAGGGAGGAAGGGAGGGAAGGAGGGAAGGAGGGAAGGAGGGAAGGAAGGAAGGAAGGAAGGAAGGAAGGAAGGAAGGAAGGAAGGAAAGGCTGTTAGATTAAATCAGAGTTGAATTCATTGTTGCCCTCTCAACCATATCTACTTTGTTTTTGAGACAAGGTCTCCTCTGTAGCCCAGAATGACCTCCAACTCCTTCTCAGGAAAGCCCCACTCCGCCAGGTTTTGAGACCTGATTCACTTTGCCACCTTGATACCCCTCACAATAAATAGCCCTCCTATTGCGAAATAGGACTGATCCTCTCTGTTTACTGAGGAGCGGAAAACTGAGGCTTGGAGAATGAAGAAAACTGGTCCATCCGAATGACGTGGGAGGGAACAGTATGGGCATCTTCAGACTGGAGCATCCCAACAAAGACTTTGCAATTCTGCCTGTTATTTAGACTCTTCAGGGGTTGGGTGGCAACCTGGAGTCTAAACAGTCACTGCGGGTCACTGGGCCTGGGCTGAAGTTACACATTTCTATAACTTTTCTTTATCTTATTTTATCTTTTCTGCGGTGTTGTAGATGAGCCACAGTCTTGCACCTGCACCTTCTAACAGTTAGAGTCTAACTGAACTACCCACCCCTGCTCCCACAGAGAGGATTTAGAAGGTGGGCAAGGAAATTCAGCATCTAAAGAAAGAGAGACATACTGCAAGACAAAATCATACCCAACTTTAAAATTCACTGTTTTTCTCTTCCGGAAGATCCCCAGGACAGTTTGTCAGGGCTGTTCTTCATCACACAAATCGCTCTGCTTGAAAGGCAAGCGGGGGCTTAAATATAGCAGCAGCGTCTCTGATGTAACATTTTCTGGCCTGGCCAGGACAAGCCTTTGACATTATTAACCTTTAGGAAGGAAGGAGAAGGAAAGAGTGTCCCCGGCCACCAGTGTATGAAGAAGAAACTCCTTTTCCCGGCCATTTTCAGGGCAAGGGAAGGAAGCGTGTATAGAGGAAAAAGGAAGACCAGGAGGATGCTAGCCATCTGTCAGGTTTCTGGGCTTGGATCTCTCTGGCAGGCCAGTCAGAGCCAAAGCCAGGTAACAGCAGTTTGCCGAGGCGAAGGTGGCCAGAAGCCCTGCCCTGGGAACCACACAGTGCCCAGTTTCCAGTTCCGCCCACTGCGTTTTGAAAAGCGATCTGCCTAAACCGACCTGTGGAGTAAGGAGGCCTGCTCTCTCCCCTTGCTCTTTCCAAGACCTCCCCTCCCCCACCCTTTAAGAAAAGAACTTAATGGTAGCAGAAAGGAAACTTTAATTCGAAAATGGGCTGAGGCCTTTAATCCCAGCCCTCGGGAGGCAGAGGCAGGTGGATCTCTGTGAGTTCGAGACCAGCCTGATCTACAGAGCTAGTTCCAGGACAGGCTCCAAAGGCACAGAGAAACCCTGTCTCGAAAAACCAAAAAAACAAAAAAACAAA
>NW_026067977.1:5711400-5714487 GCF_014885135.2 Alexandromys fortis
GAAAGAAAAGTGGCCGTCGTGGCTGGGGGCTGTAGCACAGTGTGGAGAGTAGCTCCTAGCCGCTCACAGTCGCAGGAAGAGTGGCTCAGCGGAGGGCGTGTCTAAGGGGGAAACACTGATAGAGGAGCTGTTCACGTGTGATCTCCACAGGACCTTGGTTTAAACATGTCTGCACTCTCTTTCCCGCCCAGAAAGAACCCTATCCCATAGGGTAACTCGAATTACTCATTTCCACTGTTAGTATGTCTCAACTCCTGGGATTCTTTTTTCATAGTCATTTTGTGGTTTTGTGTGTTTTTAAGAGGCTCAGCCCAGGCTGGCCTGGAATTTACTATCTGGCTCGCGATGTAGCTCCTGCCTCTGTCCCCCAAGGGCTGGGATTTATAGGTGGGCTGCCACCCAGCCCAGCTTGTTACTGCTGTTGACAAATAATGCAGGCATCCATTTAATTTAAACATTTTCTTCACTAACTCAAATTTTAAATAGTTATGTAGCATACCCATAAATAAAACATAAATACAAAACATCCAGAGGGTTAGGGAATGCTGTAAAAGTCTTAAAAAAAATCAAAGCACTGGCTTGAAGTGGAGTGTGTACCACATGGCTATACTCCAGCCCTCAGGAGCAGAGGCAGGAGAATTGCTTAGGGATTGGAGGCCAGCCTGGGCTATGTAGTGAGGCCCTGGCTCTAACAGACAGACAGACAGACAAGCAAAAAATACTGGGCTGAAGTTGACTTTCAACCTTCTGTTAACTTCTTTCCAGAGTAGCCTATAAACATCAAGTGTGGTCTTTATTATAATAATGATAATTTTAATTATTTATATTTTGAGATGCTATGCTACCTCAGCTGGCCCTGAATGTTTGGGCTCCAATGTTCCTTCTGCCTCAGCCTCTGAAGTTGCTGGGTCGATAGTCATGCACTGCTACAGGTCTTAATAGCAGCATAGTTTGGGTTCTCTGTGTGTTTTATATTATTTCCTTCCTTCCTTCCTTTTTTTTTTTTTTTTTTGACATGGCCTCATGTGTAGCCCAGATTGGATCCAAATTCGCTGTCTGTCCTTCTGCAACCCTTTTGGTGGTGTTGGGATTACTAGTGTGCCCCCCGCTGTGCACGTGCCTGAATCTACTTCAGGGTGCCAGAGCCATTTTTTCTCCTTTTGAAGGAGAGTCACAAACGCGTGTCCGCTCAGGGCGAACTTGACCCCAGATCCCCTTGCAGGAGGGAAGCCGTCTACCGGCCTTCAGCTCTCAGCCTTCACCCTGCCGCCTGGGGCGAGCTCCAGGAAAAGCTTGCCTAATTCCAAACGAGCAAAACAGAGCTCTTCTCTGGAATTCAAACCCGGTTTAGAGGTCAGAGCCATTCACAGCCCTGCGCACAAAGAACCGAATAGTCTTGTTTTCTCTTTTCCGGCTTACCCGACGCTGTGAGGGGCGGGAATCCACATAATACAGAGGTCTTACTTAAGTTCACTTCATTTTGTAAGTTAATTTGTTAATTAAAAAAGAAAGTAAAACAAGCAAAAAAAAAAAAAAAAAAAAGCCACTTGGTTCATGTAGCAGAGATTGGTCTCGGATTGGGGATCTTCCTGCCTTCCGGGAACTGGGATTGCAGGCCAGAGCCACCTTGCCTAGAATAAGCAGGTTTTACAAAGTTCAAATTTTTCTATTTTATACAGTAGGAATAAGTTAATAAAAACCCAGTGGGTGCGTTTTTATTAGACAGAAAGGAAGGTAAAGAAGGAAGAAAAGGCACCGTAGCCAGAGGCGGCACAGCTTTTACTTTCCCCGTCCTCACAGCCGCTGGAGCAGGAAAGGTTATCTTTATCCAGTCCAAACCTAAACGTCCCGCCACCCGCCTGAGCAGTCAGTCAAAGGTCACAGAGGCTCGAAGTGGGCCAGCTAGGATCTGAAGCACTTCCTCCGCCACTGACCCGCTGACTGCAACCACCTTCCAGGGCCCCAAGGGAGGAAGAGGTATCCCCAAGCCTTCACTGCAGGCACCAGGTCATGTAGGCAAATGAATATCGGAGCTGCCGTGTGACCAGAACTCTGGTCTTGAGCCCAAGGCAGGTCGCCTGTTACAACAAGAAACTCGTCTGGAAAAAAAAAAAAAAAATTAAATTTGAAGGAGAGTTGGAAATGGTGAAGAGACTTTTAAAGTAGATTTATTTACTTTTTGTTTTGGTTATTTTGTGTTGAGATAAGCGTCTTGCTGTGTACCCTAAGCCAGTCACAAACTCTCAGCCCTCCTGCCTCTGCCTCCGAAAGGCTAGCACCCGACAGGTGTGCCTTACAATGCTCTGTCCAGAACTTCTTTTATTAGCAGTGGTAAGGTTTTCAGTTAGCATAAGACACAATGGTTCCATCATGGCAGAATTTTACTTTTTATTTAGCTTTGAGATATGGCCTTGCTCTGTAGCCCAGGCTGCCTTGAGGTCATGGCCCTCCAGCTTTAGCCTTTAATGTGCTAGAATCTCAGGTTTGTGATATGATGCCAGTAAAATCTGATATTTCATGCGGACTGTGACCGTAATGTGACATATAAATATTATTCTAGAAAAGATATTCAAAAGAATATGCCTGGTGTGGAGGACTTGAGTGATGGATACTACACTGCCCCCCCTCTCTGCCCTCGCTGTCGCTCTCTCTCCTTCTTGCCTCACTTTTGAGCTCATGCCATTTTGGGGGAGGGGTTTGTTTTGTTTTGTGTTTTGGTGTTTGTTTTTTTTGGGGGGGGGGTTGAGACAGTTTTCTCAGTAGCTTTGGAGCCTGTCCTGGAAGAACTCATGACATTTTGAATGGAAAACAAGTAACTATTACATCTGGAGAGCTGGTGAATACAAGGCCTGTTTGTCTATTTTCTTCATTGGCAAAGGTTTTGTTAGCCAGGCTCTGGTGGCACACATCTTTAACCCTAGCACTTGAGAGGCAGAGGCAGGTAGATCCCTGAGTTTCAGGACAGTCTGATGTATAGAGTCCCAGGGCAGCCAGCACTACACAAAGAAACCTGTCTCAAACCCACCCCTGCTCCCCACAGAAAAAGAAGGAAAGAAGGAAAGAAAGAAAGAAAGAAAGAAAGAAAGA
>NW_026067977.1:5715201-5716696 GCF_014885135.2 Alexandromys fortis
ATGCGCTACCACCGCCTGGCTAAAAGGACTTTTTTTAAAGCCAGAATGCCAATTTGGTACTTCTTATCTATAATCCTAGCATTCAAGAAACTGAAGCAGGAGGATTATGCATTTGAGGCCAGCCAGAGTAACATACTAAGATTCTGTCTCAAAAAAACAAAAGGGAGCTAGAGAGATGGCTCAGTAGTTGAGAGCACTGGGTGCTTTTCCAAAGGATCCAGGTTCAATTCCCAGCACCCACACAGCAGCTCCCAATGTCTGGAACTCTGGTTCCAGGAGATCTGACACCCTCACACAGACATACATGCATGCAGAACACCAATGTACATAAAAATAAAAGTAAAATTTAAAAAAGTAAACAAATAACTAATAATAATCAAAATAGAATTGACCAAAATTGCCTAAAGTAATTATATATCCAGGGAATATAACTGGAAAATAGAACAGATTTTTAAAATTATTATTTAATATGTTTGGTACAGTTTTATCGTTGTGTTTTTGTTTTTCCAGACAGGGTTTCTGTGTGTAACAACCCTAGCTGTCCTGGAACTTGATTTGTAGACTAATCTCCCCCAAACTCAGAGATGCTCCTATCTATGTCTCTTAGGGGCTGGAATCAAAGGCATGAGGCATCACTGTAGGGTAAAAGGGCAAGCCAAGGAAAGCCACCCTGCCCTGAAACCAGAGCCAGTGAAAGAAATATGCCCTGGCCCTGAATTTAGAGCCAAAAGGTTAAAAAAGGTCCAGTGGAAAAAAAACACACTTTGGCCTTGAAACCAGAGCCAAATCTGCCCCTGACTAAAATAAGCAGAAAATCAACCAATCTCTGAGTAGGAAAATTAGCCAATCCCTGAACGTGAGATCTAGCCAATCTGAACTCAAGGGACTGAAATCTGACCAATTCCCACCCTGAAAACGACTCCCTGGAAAGGCTCCGCCTCTAAGAAGCTCTGTATAAACCCCAGGTCTGTTACCTGGCAGAGGCAGCCATTCTCCTGAAATCTTTCCTCCCAATAAATCTCTTAAAAGAGGTTTGGGTGAGACCTTTTCTGCTGGAATGGAGTGGAAGAGAGAAGTAACAACTTTTTGCCAGAAGAAGGCTGTAACACTTTCGCTAGGGAAACCTTCCCCTAGCAGAACAGAGTTATTCCACTCTGGGAGAACGGCAAAATTGTAACGACTTTGCTGGGGAAACCCTCCCCAGTGGAGCAGAGCTGTTAAATGGGGGAAACCTTTCTCTAGAGCAGGGCTGTAAGCAGCTACGTTTAAAGTGAACTGTGGTATTTCTCGGCTCCTTACTGTCAGAATACTTTTCTTACTGAGCTGTAACACTTAGTATTCCTTGGCTACCAAATGTCAGGATCCCTTTCCATCTGAGCTGCAATGCTTACAATAACCATCCAGATTAGCTTTTTTGTTTGTTTTGCTTTTGCAAGACAGCGTTTCTCTGTGTAACAGCCCTGGTGGTCCTGGAACTCACTTTGTAGGTCAGGCT
>NW_026067977.1:5717771-5719827 GCF_014885135.2 Alexandromys fortis
AAACAAAACCTTAAATGATCTCTGGAATAATTTGGCATTGAATATCCAAACATGTTTTATGAGCACTTAAAGCAATTGACCCTAACTGCCAACGTGGATCCACTAAGGGCAAGTTCATCCACTCAGCAAATATTTATTGTGTGCTTTCTAGGCTCCAATCACTGGAGGAAGAACCAAGAATGAGACAGAAACAAAACAGGCCAATATCTGTTTCTTTGCCAGAAGTCAATCAACAAAAAGTCACAGAACGATCGTGAATGCCGTGGAAGAAACCCCAGAGCTGTCTGTGACCTCACAATCAGCAGAATTAGCTGTGGGGGTGGGGGGTGCAGGATCAGGGCACACCTCTGTGAGGACGCAGTATTAAAGGATGAGCAGAGATGAGGTGGACGTGTGAAAAGTACTGCAGACAAAAACCTAAAAACCTGCTGTGAAAGAAGGGACCAGGAAAGAGCAAGCTGGCCAGACTGAGGACGGAAGCAAGTGCAGGTTCTTGATCAGTCCACAGCAGACAGGGCGAGAATGAGACCATCTAGGAGGGGCACACCTGTGATCCCAGCACTCAGGAGGCTGAGTCAGGAGGATCGGGAGTTCCAGAACTTGGGCAACATTGGTGAGACACCATGGAAAGAAAGGGGTAAAAAGTCAGTGCAGGGGGAAGGGAATAGGAAGGAAGGGAGAAAAGGAGGGAGGGAGGAAGAGGCGGGGGAAGGGGAGGGAGGGAAGAAGGGGGAGAAAGAGGGAGGGAGAGAAGGAGACCAAATAACAGCAACAAACAGCAGAGCTCTCTCCTATGGCAGCAAACCCTAAAAAAGTTGCCAACTCAAAGTTGTTTGCTGACAGACCGTTCTCTTCATGTTTGAGCATCAAGACTCACTTAAAGGCAGACTTGATGGTATATCTTCTGGTCTAGCTTACCAATGGTTTTTGTTTGTTTGTTTGTTTGTTTGGTTGGTTGGTTTTTTTGTTTTTTCCCAAGACAGGATTTCTTTGTGTAGTCCTGGTTGTCCTGGAACTGGCTCTGTTGACCAGGCTGGCCTCAAACTCACAGAGATCTGCCTGCCTCTGCCTTCCAAATGCTGGGACTAAAGGTGTGTGCCACCACCACCTGGCATCTCGCCCACCAATGTTTTTGTGAAGAAAGCACTTCAAGATCGTAACTGACCCAGCTGTGGCCTCCCTTTCTCCCACTTCTTGTATCGGGTGCTGGCGCTCAGCTGTCTCCTGTCTTCCAGTCTTCTGGGACTTCCTTCTAAAACTGCCTTTCTTATCAGTTTCTAGAGTGTGGCCTCCTTTACCTCATGTGTTTAAGCAAAAGTGCCTCTAAATAAAAAAAAAAATCCAAATGACTTAGTTTGTGTTTATACTTATCAAATCATCAAAGATGTAACTACTCTGAGGATGGGAATCTGGTTTGTTTTGTTCATAATTCTAACCCCACGCATGTATCACCACACCCACTTGATATGTGAATTAAACAAGTTGCAGAAGTAAGTATACATTTCCACTAGACAGTTACAGTTTAAGCTCTTTAAACAATTTGGCTCAAATAATGTTGGTTGAGATACTGATGTTTAACTGGACAGAGATCTCTTGACTCTTGCTGAGACATGTCTGGGTGGTTTTGTGAAACAGCTAAAAATCAATAATTCATGTACACAGAAAATGTAATCGTCTGGATTCTGGATGGCACAAAGCAATGAATGACATTGTGACAGACTTCTGATTCCAAAGGACCTCAGGGTCCATGAACCACAGACTGGGCAATGGCTTGGGGAAATACGAGTAATTCAACAAACTAATTCATAGCAGCAAGCGTAGATGAACTACCCCTGTGTGAATTGAGGAGAGGGGCAAAGATGATGCTGAGGAGAATAAAGTAGACACCCAAACAATAGAAAAGACCTTGCGATCCTCCCAGTACATCTACTTCAAGATGTATGCTCTGAGTGTTGAATGTCAGAGCAGTGTTTTCCTTTTGGAAGGAGGAAAGGGGCAAGGGGCCATGTTTGAGATCGGGAATAGAGAAGTTTTGTGTTTGTTTGTTTGTTTGTTT